>NW_028278719.1:0-300000 GCF_059751315.1 Micrasema longulum | reverse complement strand
CCTACTTGCTAACTAGACTCTCAAATAGAAGCTTAGCAGGTTATTCCATTTTTTTCCGACAGATTTTCTATACAACACAATACATATGTCTACCCTGAAGAAGGCTCCGTCAACGGTAACCGGATCGTCGGAACAAATTCAACCTACACAAGATCACCTAAAAAGACGATACATCTTAAAAGATGGTTCTAAAAAAACTGGACATTGTAAATAATCTCCAATAAAATTAAAACGCTTTTTCAATCTCTTCTAGACATATTATATACAAACTAGAGAAGAAAATAATCGATTGAATTTACTAACGAATGAATTTAACTAAAGAACTCTTTTAACAAACTAAGCAATTAAATATAACTGAACTCTTAAAACTAGAATCTCTTAAATTTATTTGACTTTGCCACTGATGTAACTGTAGTAGAAGAACTAAAACATAAAAAAAAATGTAGTTAACATGGACACAATACGAGAATATCAGAAAAATATCATACACAATTTTCTAAAACGAGACAAGGACAGTCGAGACTAATAAACCAGGCATTGAAATTATACAATAAACTACCAGACAAAACTAACCAAAAGACTCAGACAAACTTTTGAAAAGATGTAAAAAATATTATTATCAGCAACAAAGTATAAATAAAAAATTACATATAATTTTTGTATCCGAAATGGTGGAAAATTAAATTATCAGATATTTTTTTTATTTTTAAAAAAATATTGGAAGTAATAACTTCATTTCATTTCCGGTATTCCATTGATAATAGAGAGCTTATAATCGCCCTAAACCGTGGGGGGGGGGAAGATTTTCAAGATCTCTAGGAATTGCCCCTTCCCCCAAAGATTATTGAAATTTTAAATTCATTCGTGCGTTCATTCATTCGAATGAATGACTTCATTAGGATTTTCATTCGAATGATTCAAGTAATCGAATGAATTCGATTATTTTCATACGTCTGAATCATTTTTAAATTACTAACTAATGGGCAGTATTAATAATGATTTAAATTTGGGCTTTCATTCGAATGATCGTAGTAATCGAACGCTTTCATATATTATCATTCGAATGATCATCTGTAAATTACAAACTAACGGGCTTTACTAGTGGTAAATTATATTCGGGCTTTCATTCGAATGATTGTAGTAATCGAATGCATTCGAATGATTGTAGTAATCGAGTGCATTCGAATATTTTCATTCGAATGATCATCTGTAAATTACAAACTAACGGGCTTTACTAATGGTGATTTATATTCGGGATTTAATTCATATGATTTTAGTAATCGATTTTATTCGATTATTTTTATTCTGATGAATTATCTTTAAATAACAAACTAAGAGGCATAATTAATAATGATTTATATTCGGGCTTTCATTCGAATGATTTTAGTATACGATTGCATTCGATTATTTTCATTCGAATGAATCGTCTCTAAATTGCTATTAAAATAACGGGCATTATTAATGATGCTTTATGAATTACAATTGGCTGGCTATAATTACATGCAGCCATAACTCAGTTTATAAAAGTGTTCTCCTAACTTGGAGCACTGGTCTAGTGTAGGATTGGCATTGGAACATTATTGAATGGTATCATTATTGGAAGTATACATATGCAAACATTACAATTCTTGAATCGCTAATTCATCTCAAGACCCAAGTAAGTTCTACAATAGACCGCAACACCATACATGGGAATTATGATATGGAGTTGTAATATCTTTCTATTCAAATATTGCCGTTCGTAATATCTATAAAGGTCATTCTATTCATTCAAGCATTTTCCCCGCCCCATGACGGGCGTTAGTTAATAAATCAACGATTATTTTTTCATTTCCAGATTATTTTATGATTGCTTCATTGAGCAAAAAGTAGAATCTCTCGCGTCATAATTCATCCACTGAGTATACAAATAACTAGCAATTATAAAATAAATAAAAAGATAACATTACGTATGTATTATTTATGTACTGCGATGTGTAAATAAAGCTACTGCTTATAGGAATGTGACGTTCCGGGAACGTTGTTAAACGATCTACATAATGTTGAAATCGTAGAATTCTAATATCCCAGAAGGCTCGTAGAACCAAGTTTGTAAACATCGCACGATATCCCGTCTGCACCCATGCGTGAAGCGGCCGCGTTATGTTGCCAGACCGCAAACAATTATTATCATAACACAAATATAAGTTAATTGTGTGTTACGTTAAGTTTTTGCTACTTACACATGAAATGTGATCCCACCCTATACCCTTTCAATCCCACTTATGGCTAAAACGTAAAACTCCTTATTTATGAGTAGGTTAGTCGGTTTCAGTTTGATGCGCGTACGCGGTTTCTGGATTATTATAATTCTATGGTTGAAATCTATAGCACATGTTATTTAAATCCCCCCTACGATTAATTGTATATATAAAATATTTTCTTACACCCGGTAATAATAAAAACATATAAATTAGACACAAACAATATTTTTTAAAGGTATTTCTGTTAAAAAATATACTTAAAAGTTTTATGTTACTAAAATATAATTACTTTTAGAGCGGCAGATTACGCCATTACAAATTTAGACTAAACTTAGGTATCTGGGATCTCAATAAAGAATAAGTATTGAACTAAAAATTTCAATAATTTAAAGATAATAATAAGTTAAATATGAAAGTAGCCGTAACCCAATTTTAATTTTTTGATTTTGAAAATAAATACAAGCATTTTAAATCACATACAATTTTGTGATATTTTCTTTTATTTCTACGTAAAATTATGCCTTCGGTAATACTTTTAAAAAATAAAATTTATTAAAATATTTCAGTTAAAACTTTTTTTTATAGATTTATATTGTTTTTTTATTTAAAAAGAAGACAATTCTGGTTGTAATATTTCATTTAAAACAACATCTTATTTACGTTTTCATTTCGTTTTCAACCTTCATACCGGCCCTTACCGAAAACGATAAGGCAGGTCTAAAATGTATGTGATTTAAAATGCTTGTATTTCTTTTCAAAATCAAAAAATTAAAATTTGGCTTTGACCACATTCATGTTTAACTTATTATCTTTAAATTATAACAACAAATTTTAGTGAAATACTTAGTCTTTATTGAGATTGCAGATACCTGAGTCTAAATTTGAAATGGCGTGATTACGCCAGATGCCGGTCTAAAAGTAATTATATTTTAGTTACATAAAACTTTTAAGTATATTTTTTAACAGAAATACCTTTAAAACATATTGTTTTTGTCTATTTTTTATTTTTTATTATTGCGCGGTTAAAAAAAAACATTCGTTTTAAAATGGCAAAATCGTATGATTTCCTAATTTTGCGTTCGTTTTACCAGACTACAGCCTTGTGCGTCGAAGTTTATCTAAAATATATAAAAAAAAAAAATTAAAATAGTTTAAATAAAATTAATTAAGAAACGTCTCAGGTACAATCAATTACAGCGGTTGATTAATGCTTTCATTCAAAACTCGCAACTCGAAATTTTAAAAGACTCGAGATGCTAGTATCGAAATTTCGAAACCACCATTACGGTCAGAACGCTATCTAGGGGAACGCGTTGCTATCAATATGTATCTTCTTTTTTGGGTGACCCCGTGTAAATTAAATTCGTTCCGACGTTTCGGAAACCAATAATTTAGCTACGCGGGTCTACATAACATACGATCGAATTATCTATAAACGTTACCTCCGACAAGTAAGCGTCGTGGTAATTTTTTTAATCCACGTATTTGCTATTCTAGTACATTTTTAAACTGTCTTCTGTATGCTGATGACGCCGTGCTTCTTGCTAGCTGCAAAGAAGACCTGCAATTCTTCATAAGTTCCTAATTTTTTTTGTGGTTCTGCGTGATACAACAACATTTCTCATCTATGAAATCAGCTCAAACGACGGTTATTATTAACATATATCTTATAAAAAATAGCACAATGAATTCAGTATGTTTAACGTATTCCCATTACGATTGAAATGTCGACTGGCCGATTTGTTCTAGAAATGAATTATTCAAAAGACAGCCGCGTCGAGCGCCACATGTCTTTATTTACTTTTAAAAAACAAAAATATTTGACGATAAGATTAAGTGATATTTAAAAAAACGAAATAAAAAACATTTATAAAAAAAAAAGTTAGATTACAACAAGTCTTGCAGCTACTGAGCACATGGGCGGTTGGAATTCTAGACCCCATTTACTTAATTGAGATATTTGATAGTTGATAACATTTACCCATTGAAGCTAGATTACTAATCGTCTTGCAGCTACAAATTGCATGGACGAGTGAAATTCTAGCAACTTAAAATTATCAAAATTATCAATAAATTTACAAAATAAACATTGAGCGTAGTAGTAAGTTTGTAAAGTGTTCATACTCAAAAGTAAACAATAAAAAAAACTAAACAGATAAAGCACCGTTTCAACACTATAGATACAAATATCCGAAGGGTATCTTTCGTAGATTTTGGGTAGTAACAGTGACACATATGGCAAACACAGGCTATTTGCTAAATTCCTGGAAGATGTGCCCATGTGGACGTAGTTGCCGAGGGGGGGAAGGTGCCTATTGTTCCAATGACTTTGTATCCATTTTAAGTCTGTATTATTTAGTTTTATAATGGGTACGGAAAATTCCCGCTCAATTTGATTAATTTTTTACATTATCATTGGACAAACGTGTGTATGAGAGTGGTTTAAGGATTGACGTATCATTTTGTATGTATATTAAAGAAGATTTGAAATATATTACGTGTTTATCAATAAGTTCACTTTTAGTGGCACTGTTGTAATTTTATTTGCTGTAAATTTATGGCAATTAATGACTGTTTGTGTGACTGTAGCTTGCAAAGATGTACGTTAGTTAGCACCAAGTTTTATGCATCCAGCGATGTTGGATCAAATTACACTTTGCAACTGTTATGCAAAGCAGTGTGGCTTGTTCATTCGCTGCACTCGCGCATGCGTATGCAGTATGCAGTATGCAACCTCTAATAATTATAATACGTATCATGTGGGTTATAGAATACAAGATGATAAACTGTATACATACGTAAGTCTAGCAAGTTTCACAATTTTTGCTTTGTGTCGAATTAAAGGCGACACGTCATATTATGATGACATTTATTGTGTATGCAGACAATTGGTAGAATTCCATATTTAATTTGGTAATGTATCCAAAATAAAACAAGTTTATTGGATTATAATTCTACCTTGTTTTTTATAAAATATACAAAGGGTATATTGTGACGCGTTTCGTCTTGTTAGGACATTTTCAAACAAACTAACTTAAATATTTACAAAGTTTCCTTATATACCAAAATTTGTGGATTTCTATACAAGCCAAAATAAGTAGAGTAATTAAAATTCAATTAGGGTATACTGAGTATATTAGAGGAATATTTTGGTTATATTGGGGAAAAACCTTCCATTATTTAAAAATATTTGTAAGGGTATTTTTTTTATTTTTTTATTTAATAGCATAATTTTACATTTTTCCAATTTAAAAAAAAAATCACTTGTTATATTTTTACTAAAACTAAAATCCCACCAAGACACTTTTTGTAGCTTGTTGGTGAAGATTATATTTATACTGACTTAATAATATTATTTACATTTATAAAAAAAATGAATAACATATAAAAATTAACAGCCGGAAAGATCAGAATAAACATGTTTACACAAATAATAATATATAAATTTATTTTTTAAATACAAGAAAATATTTGAAAAATTAAAATATTTACACCTAAGCTACTATTCATATATAAACTCTTGATCGAGTAGCCGCTCTCTTATTTTGCTCTTGTTACAATGTGAGTTAAATTTAAGTTCTTTTGGTAATAAATTAAAAATTCTAGGTACCAAATATTTGAGAGTTCTATTTCCATATTTATTACATACGTTTGGTACTACCAAGCCATCATTAGACGTGAAGCGTGTATTATGGTTATGTTTGAGAGGAAACTTGAATGTATTACTATTAAATTGTTCCAAAATGATGCAAAGCCACAGTAGTCCTCGAACAGGCAGAGTTTTGATTGTTTTGTACAGGAGATCATTATTACTTCTTTGTTCGTAAATCTCTGCAGGTACAATTCGCTTAACTATAGAATACTGTAGACCCTGGATCATTTTAATATTATTTTTAGTCGAATGTTCCCACGACTTTATACCATATCTTATTATTGATTCTACTAAAGAAAAATAAATAAATTTAAGAGTGATTTTAGGCAAAATAAAAGATAACCTATAAAAAGTACTCTCAAGAGTCCGCAATCAATCACAAAGTTTAAATATATGACGATCCCATTTAAGATTATGATCAATAAAAATACCTATGACTTTAAAATTAATATAATAATTATAAAAATATTGTTTCATTTAAACAGGTTTATTTTTAAAATTATTGTTGAAACTCTAAATTGGTGTTTTACACAGGTTTCATTCCTGTTTAATGTGAACTAAGGTAAAAATACATCCAGATTTTATAATATTATTTAATTTTAATTTAATTTATTGGGAACATGACAAGTTTTTTATGTATTTAGTAGGTATATAATAAAATATTAATATGACAATATACCCTTTGTATATTTTATAAAAAATAAAGTAGAATTATAATCCAATAAAGTTGTTTTATTCTGGATACATTACCAAATTATGATGATATTGTGATTGGAGGAATATCTGACATAATGAATCGGTGGAGTGTGTTATATAAAACTACTTATCGACTTTTTTATGTCTACCGGTTTCGTCGGTACACTGATTTTTATTTTTATTTTTTTCCATATGGGAGTTGCATTATTTTTGACCTTGCTTATAATATACAATATTTCAAAAAGAGGATTTTTCTGCTATTATATTACATTATTTTAGCTAAACTGTTGGAATCAGGAAGGATATTCTAATGTGGGCCAATCAGGTACTTCTCAGCATTTGCTCATGTGGAGAGGAAACCACTTAAAACTCTTCAGGAGAAGCCGGCCTGTTGGCAGCAGTCAACGGGCCTTCCGTTCCACTAGAGGAGTGTTCGGCATTTTGTTTCCTACTTTGGTTTATTTTACCAACTGCCTGCACTATATTGACCATGTATGATGCTACCTCTCGTGTGAGTTCTATATTACCCGGTACACTGATTACACGTGTGTCGGCTGCTAACGTCGTGATCTGTCAGCACGTTGGTTTAGTATTTTTGTGCAACTACTTCTATGGTGATGGTCTAAATTGCATTCTGGTATAACGAAAAAGTTCAGAGGTTCAAATTTTCTCTTATTTTTCTGTTCTGATTTTTTTTACATTACTCTTCAGTTCAGTGAGATGTCCTGATTGGTGGGTTGGTTTCTCGGAAACCGGAAATCTATCACAACACACTTTCTTTGGATGATTAAATAGAACTTGTAAAGTCATTTGAACTTGTATAGTCGTATAGTTTAGAAAAGCTTAGCCGTACAATTTAATGTACCTACTTTTTATTTATTTGTTTTTATATTTTTTATAAATTTGAATTATTATTGTATTTTTTATTTGTTTTTGATAAGGCTTTGTTTTTGTTTTGTTTTTGGTTTGCAAATTGCTAGTGCCAATAAGTAATTTTAATTAAAGTGCTATAACTAAGTTAATATTTACAATAAATTGAAATGAGGCTTAAAGTAATTAATATTCAGTAAGTGTTTCATATTTTAGCGGTCCATTTTAGTAGTTTAATTTAAATGTTGATGAACATCTATAAACATTTTACATATTTATCATGTATCTCGATCAAACTATGTGTGCGTGACAATAAAAAACCAAATATTTAAGTGTGTATACTACACAAGAAAAATATATGCTCACTTAATCCACCGACGGGCCACTAATATTTATTTATTTTATTTTATTTTATTTTATTTTATTTTATTCAGAAAACATACAGTCATACAAAATAAGTATTAAAGACAACAATTTTTCAACATAAAAAGACCAATTAAGTTTTCATAAATTATAAAGATATAAACATTAAATGTGGCAAAAAAATAAAAAAATAAATAAGAATTTTAAGTGAGAAAAGAATAATTGTTGACATTTGCGTTTTCCATGGAGGTAATAAATTAAAATAAATAAAAATACCGAATGTACACTCCGAGCCATCCACGCACACACATGAACGCACATATAAAACATACACAAACATATACATTACATGCGGCACATATACATAGCATAAACCACTCAAGATGCACATTCAGCAACTATCCCAAATAATCGACCCCATGAAGAAATTTTCTGTACAAATGCAACGTGCAGTTAAAAAGGTCTACATCAATACTGAGTCCGTTATAATTTCTACAGGTACGTCTAATGAATGAATTCGAGGTATAATTGTTTTTACAAGTTGGTACATAAAAAAGGGAATTTAATCTAGTATAGCGAAGAGGACAACGGAAACAAATATTTTGTAAAAGATACGGCGAATCAACTATATTATTGAGAATTTTGAAAAAAAAAATTAAATCGTATGTAAGGCGCCTTTTTTGTAGTGATTCTATATTAAAATTGATCAAAGATGCGCCGTAATTATTTTCAATGTTGCCAAAACGATATTCCAGGCTCCTTATAAATTTCTTTTGAATGTTTTCAATTTGATTAATACTCGTATATACATTATATTGAGGGGACCATACTAATGAAGCGAATTCGAGTTGACTTCGCACATAAGTATAGTAAAGAAGTTTGAATGTATTTGGTGATGAGAATGGCTTGGAGATTCGTAAGATAAACCCTAGAAGTCTGTACGCCTTATCTACTATTGTATTTATGTGATCTCTAAATAAAAGCTTATCATCCATCAGTACACCCAAATCTCTCGATTTCATTGAACGATTGAAAATTTTCCCAGATAGTTTGTAGTCAATTAGGACACTTTTTTTTCTTTCAAGTAAATGACATGACAAGACATTTTAATATGCCATTACATATTTAAACAAATTGTAGTAATTTAAACCAAGTGATTTATGCTAACAAAATTTTAAGTATGTCGAAATCCTCGTTGACAAATTTCAGATTTTATCAATATTGATATCAATCTCGACTGGGAACAAATTGGAGGGTGAAGTCAAATTGTCATTTTTTTGTTAGGAAACGTATGCTTAGATAATACCTACAGTTAAACGAAACTTGTTTTTAAAATTTAAAACACTTATTTAAAAAAAAAATATTATGATCAATATTTTTTAATTTTCAATTTAATTTATTAATATTTAATTTTACACATATTTTATATTTATTCACCCCATCCAAAATGTATTAAATTTCGTTTAATTTTACTATTGTATTAATTATGAAATAATACATATAGGTATGTATAATAAATATATAAGTTTGTTTTTTATTCTTGGCATCCTGAAAATCCTATCATTGTTAATGCTATTTAATTACTGAGTACCTATTTTGTATAATAATTTATATCAGTAACTGGGGAAACTTTATATAGATTTGTTTTACGTTGATGTTTCTTTCATTTTAATATTTTTTATGCGTTTCATGTAAAAATTCTAATTATTTTATAAATCAGTAATTCGAATTACAAAAATAAACTAAATTCTAATGGACCAGAGATGTTTCCATATTATGCTACATGTTAATGTAGTGAAAGTCCTGATAAAGAGACAGGTTAGACTCTAAACTAATAGGCATTAAAAAGTCGGTAACTGGTTATGTCCTAATTTATTTATTTATTTACACCTTTTATCGAAAATACAATTATACGTTCACTTTGCCCAGCTAACAAGGGTACATACCCCATTCCAAGCTAGGCAATTACATTCTAATATATGATAATCGTTAAGGCTGTAGTCGGTAATTTGAATCGTACGGTTTGCCACCAAATGCGTAAAATATACCGTTTCAAGACAAAGCAATTTAGAGAGCACAGACTAATAAAATAAAAACTTACGCGCATACACATTTTGATACATATACATACACACATACACATATATACACATATATATAGATATATATATATATATATATATATATATATATATAATATATATATATATATATATATATATATATTGACACAATCAAGAAAGGGGTGCTGCGTTGGTTTGGACATGTAGAGCGAATGGACAGTGAAAAAACGGCTAAAAGGATCTACGATGCAAATGTTGATGGATGCAGAAAACGAGGAAGACCGAGAAAGACATGGCACGATCAAGTCCATCAAATACTTGAAGATGGACATGTCAAAAGTAGGAATAATCGGCGTGCGTGCATGAGAAGATGTATGAATGTAGAGGAAGCGAGGTCTGTATGCCAAGATAGAGTGTTATGGCGTTCTATTCTCTCTGCCTACCCCTACGGGAAAACGGCGTGATGGTTTGTTGTTGTTGTTGTTATGTGTATGAATATATATATACACATATATACACACACATATATATATATATATATATATATACACATATATACACATGTACATACACACACACGTACATACACCCATACGCATACACATACATACATTCATAAAACATAGACAATTTATTTATGATGCGAAACTTCATGGCTTCATCTGTATTTATATTTTTTTAATTATTCTTTATTTTCATATTTTATTTTCGACATCCAGTAAGAATCTCAAATCCGTGGCATGCATCAATTTTTTTGAATTTTTCTAATGTCTACCAACCTTAATCCAGAATCGTCTACAAATATTATACTCAAATTAGTGTTACAGAAACGAATGACGCACTGCTTTGAATGTATTCTAAAGACAATAGGTGTTATAATTTCTATAATTGATTAATCAAAATAGAACGACGTATAATTTGCGATCAATTGTTCTATTTACAGTTTCAATCAGGATCTCCGACCTCGCCTAGATTGACTGGGCACAATGTGTTCGGTAAAAACAATATGAAATATGAGTGGACATCAGTTTCTATGGCGCGTAAAGGTGTGATGAGAAAGGCTTATGGTATTCTCGGAGTACCTATGAGGAAGGCGCTATAACGGAGCAGATTGGTTCATTAGATCACCCACAGTGGAATAAGGTCGTTCTTAGTCAAGGACAATTTAAATCAATCATAAACAGGGCTGCCAAAATATTAAGATTATGGACATTTTTTAAAATTGTTTATAATTTTAAAAACCAGCTATATAAACATATTACGAAAATAACTTATATTCATTATTCTTTTTGATTTTTTTTTACCTTCACCTAGGTTCTGCAGTGCAGATGAGGAAACACCTATCTACATTCTCTGTGAATGTGACGCTTTACATCATTTTTTTAAAAATTATTTATTTACAATTTTAAAAAACCCGTTAGGGTTACATTAGAAATTTAATATTGTCTAGTCATTTTATGTCTCGTCTAGTCTAGTTAGTTCAGTCATCATGTGCTTTTTCAGATTGATTTCAAATTTGTCTCCATTAAAAGTTTTCAAGTAGTAAGGTAGGTCGTTGTAGTGTTTAAGTCCATTATGTAGTATTTTTGACTGTCCTGTGTTTGTCTTTGCTTTTTCAATATGATAGTGTTTTTGTTGTCTGGTGTTATATTTGTGTATGTCAGCATTTTTGACTAATATTATGTCGTCGTCTTGTATGTTTCCCAGTGTTATTTTGTGCACAATTTTTAAGGTCTCAATTTTAGTCAAGTAGTTTATGTCAAACTGGTGTTTTTTTGTACAGTTCAGTCGTAGAGGTCAGGTAGGGTAGGTTGTATGTTAGTTTAAGAATTTTATTTTGTTGTCTTTGTATTCTTGTTATGTCTGTCATAAAAGGACCCTCATCCTCGGGGACCACTGGTTTAACCTGAAGATGTTAAAAAGCTTGCCCCTTACCTAATAGCCCGATACTTTACGGATCTGGGTTTGAAGGGGGAGATTTAGCAAAATGTAAACTCTAGCCTTCCACACAGCAGCCAGGCTCTTTTTTTTATTTTTTATTTCATTGGAAAGCCAACAGGCACTTATACATTTATAAGAATCAATTATACCAAAAATACGTATCATAAAGTCCAATTAGAGGCTTCCACATAATATTGTTATTGTAAATGTGGTCGCATAAAAATTATACATTACATGAAATAACTAATCATACAAAACTTATAATATTACTAGAAATGTAAATAAATATATGGGTCACACAGTTGCACATTATAATAAATAATGCAACTATAGTTGACCATACAGCGTTCATTTATTATGTGCCTACATACAGAACTGCACATAACCTGCATAATAAAGGCTGCGGATTCAAGGCGCAACATCATAACTTGAATTATTTTTGGAAATTTCACTTTTGAAGGAAGTTAAAGATATGTTATTAATATCAATACAATTGAATTTCTGATTACACAAATGGCAGGTTCTATTTACAAATGAATTTTGAAAAGATTTAGTTGAACATTTAGAAATTTTAAAAAGAGATTTGTTTCTGTCTTTATAGACCCGGGCCCGGAGGGTGAGAACTATTCATGGGGACCCGTCACAATAGATCTTCACAGGTCACAGTGACGTCAGGAGTTTGAATAGCACTGACCCCCTCCTCCAAGAATAAAAATTAAAATAATGCCTACACCTACTGTATACTTACTTCAAGTTTTTGTAATTACTTAACTGTTTTAAAAAAATTAAAAACATTTACTAATGTACCTACCGACTTATACAGGGTGTTCTTTAAACCCTGTCACATCCGAAACCACGATGATCAGTATGGGCAAAAAAAGTTTTTAGCATATGTTAAAAATATTTAGAGCAAAGAATTTTTTTTAATATAAAATATTTAAAAAAACGAATGGTTGCTTACTTCTGCAGAGGAGCAGTGAGGGGAGCGCGGCGCAGTATCAGGCTCCCCCCTTCTGCCTCCTCGTTTCTCCCCTGCAGAAGTAAGCAACCATTTGCTTTTTTTTATATTTAAAAAAAAATATTCGTTCTAAAAAAATATTTTAATGTGCCAATATGTCTTCTTGCTCATACTGATCATCGTGGTTTCAGATGTGACAGGATTTAAAAAACATCCTGTATATAAATACATTCATGTTTTTTTTTTAAAATAGAAATACTTGAATTCTTAGTATTTACTTATCCTTATTGTTTTTATTTCATTTATTTTTATTTTTTATTTTTTATTATTGCACTATTATAAAAAAATAAATTCGTTTCAAAATTGCAAAATCATACGATTTCCTAATTTTGCGTTCGTTTTATCAGACTACAGCCTTTAAAGACTTTTATGTCATTAAATACGAGTATCGATGTGGTTTTTTTTATACACTATAATGTTATTCTGGATTAAATTACGATAACATTACGTTTACATTTCTTAGCCAACAAATTTACTTGTGAAATAGACATTTTTAATACGACAATTATCAATTTTAAAACGTTCTTAAATGCACTGTTTGAAACAAATTATTAATGTCGTAATAAAACTTTCTTTTTCATACAATTCTTTCTCTGTTTTTGATGTGTATTATTATTATCTTATCTCTTTCTGATATTAATTTATCAAATATTTTTGTGTATCGTATATTATATTATTTTCACATACATACTTACTGTTAACTAATTTTCATTATTTGTTTTTGACAATAATTTGCTGATATCATTTTTTTAAACTTATAAGTATGTGAAAATGTATTTACTTTTTTGTTTGAATTCTTTACAAGTTATTTACAATTTGCTTTTTAATTCAATTACTTTCATTATATCCATTTTTTTTTCTTTTTTACTATGTAAAGTTTCACTTTTTATTTTGCATGGCAGTATGCTTCTTATTGTTTCTAAATATATTTAAAAAAAGCATTTTTTATCTTTTAAATTTTTACGCACTATGTTTGTACTTACCTGTATATTTTTTGTAAATGCCCCTTGGGCGTATTGTAAAATTAAATAAATAAATAAATAAACTTTCACAAAGAATTTGCACTCACAAACTTGAATGCTCAATATTATGTTACCAAAACAGCAAATAAGAAACGAACTACAATATTCTCTGATCAAAAAGTTTATTTAACAATGTTTTTACTATTCAGTTGATAGTTTTATTCGATTAGATAATTTGAATTTTAAACTTTGTTCTGCAAAGTCTGAAAATTATAGACAATAAGTTATATAATTGCAGATTACAAATGAAACCTGCATCTTACTGCAACATGTCATTAACTAATTCACTTTAATTATAGCCAATAATTAATTTGAATTTGATAAAACATTTACATTAATTAATGTGTGCTTACATAATTTTACTGGCTAAATTACCGTTGACACAATTATTTATGACTACAAACCTGAAATACTGAAATAAGTTCAGGCTAATATTGTATTTTTTACTAAAACATTATGAATTTGTTGACTCATTGTTTTTTTTATATTTTTGCAGTTGCTCGCAGCCCTGTGCGAAATATTGGCGAATCGTCGAAGCAAGCAGTGATGTAATTTGTCGAAAACACAGGAAGCACCCCACACAACTTTACACGGGCGACATAACACTAAGGTGGCAGACAGATTGATCTTTACTTGTGCCATAAGACAAAATGATACTATCCAGTGACAGTGACCTGTCAGGCGGCAAATTGGCGTATTAGTGACCGATTTATAGTTTCTGTAGCATTAAAAGATGCACTTAGGTGTTGTGATAAAATCACCGAACGGAAAATTTACCGAAAATAATCAACAACATGACGCCTTAATGTAATTTATCTTTATGACCTTCATTTGTTGAAGATGTGTTACGTTATTGTAGGGCTATGTATAGCGTGTGAGCTCGCCAATATATGACAGTAAAATTTTTATTGTCTTTGAATTTCCTAGAGTTTTAACCATCGAAAAAAAAGAAGATTGCAAATAAAATCAACAGACAATGGAAATTTGATGTGTATTATTTTAATAGATTGTTTATAACAGAAAAATACATAGAGAAATATGCATTTTTATTTTTTGTAATAAAAACAGTCTAGTAAATTCGAATAAATAAAAATACGCTTTATATTAACAATATTAATTAAAATGCAAAAATAACATTGAATACTTAAAAAATAAATATTACTGAGTGTTACAAACATAATTTAAAAATCGGATAGCGATTAAAAGTAAAAACTATCTTTAGTTTAATTCTTATAGCGATAAATACATAAACATTATAAAACAGGAGTTATACAAATACAAAAATAATATTGTAACTAGGTGGCTACCTACACGGTGAAATTTCGAAACACCACGCAATTTCTTATCTCGGCTACGCTATGTAAAATGAAAAAAAATATTTAAATTAATAATTTCATCACGTCATGAAGCCGCCCCTGGGTAGCGCCTGCTAACGTCAATCAACAAAAACATTCTCGTTTTTATAACAGTATTTCGGCTACGTCATGAATTTCTTATAAAAAATGTCAAAACGTCACAAAGCCACTCTCTGAGTGTCGCTACTGACATCATTTACAAAAACATAATTATTTGTTCTTTTTTCAGGTACGCAACATTTTTTTTAAAATACACCTACCTAACCGATAAAATACTATTAGTAATTAAACCAAGGTGTGCTTTAAAGTTCCGTATGGCCAAATAATATTATTTATTATTAGAATATTATTGACATGTAGTTCAAGCATTGCTGCATTCACGTTGCTTTACTTCTGAGAGCTCAACTGCTATGTTTTTCTATGGTTATGTTAATGTCATCTGTCATGTATTGGCGAGCTCACAGGCTATACTTACGCCATATTGTATGTGTAGGTTCACAAACACTATTACTAGTGATCGACCGAAGTTTCGGTTTCGGATAAATATTGCCCAAAACTTCGGCTCGGCTTAAACCTGCAGTCCGGATGTGTTCGATTACGTTCGGCTGTACTCGGGTGCATCTTATGACCTGTGACCTTTAGTTTGTTGTCGCCACCGCGCTAGGCCCGCACTCTGGACGCGCCCTAAGATCTTTCGTATTTAATTTTTTGTAATTTCTTCATAGTCGATTTGTTAAGTTCCTATAGCGTGTATTTACATATAAGTTATACCAGGTGTATGCATGTCTTTTCTGGTTTCATTAAGAGATGGCGCCACCAAACAGTACGCAGCGTATGAATTTGACACTACGTCAGTTTGTTCGTCTGACTTTAACCTACAAACGCACACAAGTTGAGTCCGCCAAACAATAGCGTCTATGTTGTATCGTTCAGGGATCATGTAGACGTTTGTGCCTGAAAAGAACATTTGCGGCACGCATTGCTTTTCTTATTTCATCAAAATAAAAAGGCTGTGGAATGTCATCGTTTGCTCCAACGATTAGAACATAGGAGACATGGTTTCGACAGTTTAAACGTGGTTATTTCAATGTGAAAGACGGTGCGTGCTCTGGTAGACCACAGAAGAGCGAAGACGATCGATTGCAGACATAAATGGATGATGACCCAATTGGCAAAAGCATTAAATGTTTAACGAGAATCAATCAACAGACGTTTACGAGCAATTGGGAAGATCAATAAATCCGGTAAATGGGTCTCACACGATTTGAATGAACGGCTAATGGAAAATCGCAAAGTCACTTGTGAAATGCTGCTTCAACGCCACGCAAGAAAATCATTTCTTTTACGCCATTGCCCCCTGTAGACCCAAAGCCACAGATTAACTGCCGTATTGTAATTTTCACAATGTGTTTTTTTTATTTTTTGTTAATGAAAATAAATATTTGTGTTCTTATGATTTTCCAAATATTTCTTTTTAAAGCCCATTTTCAACGAGTTGTAAATAACTCACTATTAGAACATGTGAATCAAGTTAGGGTAGAATGGGATTCGAACCAAGGACCTTTGATCCGTGAGTTCGAGACACTAGCTACTGGACCACAACCCAATTTTTTTTTTAATAAAAAAATATGGAGAGGTAGCTCATTCCAAAGTCTAGCAGCTTGAACGGAAAATGAATAGCTGAAAATTGTTGTGCTATGTCGAGGAATGGAAAGCGTTCTCTCCTGAGAAGAGCTAAGCGAAATACCATGATCACAAAGGTAAATGAAATTCTCCGCAAGATATTTTGGAGCGCAAGGATTGTGAAGAATATTATAAAGAAGCGAGAGAGATTGAAAGTTTATGCGTTGATAAAAATGAAGCACTTGAGTTCGGAGCGAAGGGGTGATACATGATCATACTTTTTGAGATTGAAAATAAAGCGGATGCAATTAAAAAAATTTAAATACTTTTTATGCTACTAATAAGTATCAATTTTTTTTGCGATAACGTTTTTCATAGACCATTATTACTTTGAAAATGTTAAAAAAAAGTTATGTTTCTCTATTTTTACAGCGTGTAAAAAAATATTTTTCATATCCATTTTCCCTTAGCACTAGAGATCTCCATTATTGCGCACTTGCGTAGGATTCATTTCAAATAAAAAATATGTTTACGTATAAAATGAGATGTTTTCAAAAACAATTTGACAAATGAGATGATAAATTAAGGATTTGATATTTCTCAATGTCAATCGTGGGCCATTCGTTCTCAGTTTCGTGATCTCCAGTTCCTAATTCTACAAAATATTATTTATTTCCTCTCGGATCGGACATAATGGATATTTTCAGTACGGCACCTATTTGTGAAAACCATTTGATGTGTGTTCCTACATTATGTAGGTTCAAAATGGCAAAAATGATCACAGCTCTGTCGGAACGTCTACTTAGTAATAATAAAACAACGCCCACTAAATGCAACGTAAGGTCGCATAACAAATCACGTCATTCGCTAGGAAATAGCTTTTATGTAATACAACTTTAGACAATAGCGTATTTATGACTTTTACATAGAAAAAAACAATAAACGGTTTTAGGTGAAATTTAATTTAAGAATAATTACTTTATTAATTGAGCCCTTGCCCTGAATAATGTCGTATCCAACGAAATTACAAGTTTTGAGTTATTGATGGAATAATTTTAGATATGTTTTTAAGTATTTTTTTAGGTAATAACTATGATAAACAAAAATTACTCAGGCGCGTATCAACGTTTTAAAGTTATTGCTTTGTGGAATACAGAAAAAATTAAATATCTTGGTGTATACATAGACCAAAACTTAAAATGGAAAGACCATATCAGTGAACCAGTTAAACGAATTAGAAAATTTATATACATATTTATCAGATTAAGGAATATTTTAAAAATCAATCTTTTAAAAATAGCTCAATTACTCAATTGTACAATATTTGTTACAATATTGTATTGTAGGATGGGGTGGTGCATATGCCAATATATTAAACCCTATTAAAATAGTACAAAGATAAATTATTAAAGTTATTTCAAAGAAACCCTCAATATTTAATACGGAAAGTCTATATAAAATATTTAAGGTTCATACAGTAGACACTCTTTATAAAATAAATTCTATTATACAAATAAAGAAGAAAAAATAAAAGAATTTGAGATGAATAAGTCACTCAAATACCAACATAATATTAACATTCTTAAATTCCATACAAGTCATGGTCAAAATAGCTTTGTCTTCAAAGATGTAAAACATTATAATAATCTTCCCAATGAACTAAAAACAATTAAAAATTATATTTCAAAAATAAATTACAAGTTAATCTAAAGAAGTTTTTTGAACGCGTGTAAAAACAACATTAAATTTTAATTAGTATGAATGTATTATTGTTTTTCCTTTTTATATCCTATGTTTTTATTTTTCTTTTTCATGTACTCGTATTTAAAATTATATAAACTGTTATAAATAAACAACAAAAACAGTGTAAGTCACTCTCCAAGCACAAGAGTTAGTCTCATTTTTTTTAGAGTAACAGTGATAACATTTACTAGATGTGTACAAGTAGACATGTTTAGAATTTTACAAAAACATGTACTTTTTATGAAATTTATGAATAAAAATAAAAAATAAAAATAATGTTGTATGTTGTTTAACAAAATGGCGCCGCCGTCTGTCAATATCGCGGAGCGAGGATTAATTCATGGAAATAGAGGAACAAAACGGACATTTTATGCTTTAAACTGGAAAGATGTCAAAGCCAAAATACTGAAGGAGGCAGGAAAGGAGTATTTATCGAGAAAAAATATTATTAAGCCTGCAATCAACCCACCGAAACAGGTTCGTAGAATAATGTTGTATACGATTTGACAGTTCTGTTGATCGTATGATAATAATAATATTATTACGTCAAACAAAGAATGAAGATCCCTGATGCCATTTGGCTTCAGCTCTCTGCTGATGATCCCCCCACAATCAGAGCTCGAACCTCCCACAATGAATTGGAGTCATGGACCCCCTACAGCCTTCTATCATCTCTCGTGGGGGACGGGGAAGATTGGCTGCCATTTGGAATAATTTCATGCAGTTGAAAAGCCTGGAACACACCCCAATGTACTCAAATCCGCTACATATAAAATCTGCTAAGCTCAAAGATCTCACTGACATGTGTGAATTTGTGTTAGATGAATATGCTGCTTTTTATAAGGCTCTATTGAGTGAAGCAGAATAACAAAAAAACATTTTGCGTAATAATGTTGCATGTGAAGTTTTCAAATACAACATTTTTCCACCAATTCACATGGTTTTTTTAACATAATTTTTTATTTAACTGCTTTTCTTCACCACTTTTATTTTAAAACTATTAACAACTGTATTTTCAGTATATTTTAAATATTTTTTTTTTAAAAAGGTAACTGATTTAATTTCTTCTATTTTTCTCAAAACTTGATGGATACAACGTTATTCGGAACAAGGGCTCAATTTGTAATCGGTACTGTATCTTCGTAATCGCTCGGGAGAATTTATCTTCAACTATGACGTCATAACGAAGATATGTCACATTCGTGTGTAGATATGTGTGAACCGTAACGTACGCTTCCCCTTGTTTCATAAAAATAAATGTGTTTAATTTTTTTTAAACGTAGCGCTTATGTCTCTACGTTTGATCAAAAATCGATAGATTCTGAAAAATAAATCGGCAGATTCATTAGCAACTCAGTTTATTATTTATTTGTGCTTTCACAATAGTTTAGTTATTATTAGTTTTACATAAAGGTTCTCTTCCCTCACTGGGATGTCCCGTGCCGAGGGAGACATTTTATATAATCTTGAATCGTGCATTATTAAACACAATCAAATCATAATCTCAAATACCTATCAAACATAATAACAACACATAAAACCATAGAATTAAGAATAGTCCAGAAACCGTACCAGTAGCTCAATCACTAATAAGTATCGACGTGATAACAATTTCTCACCATGGTTGTTTATCGTGTTCGCGATCACAATGCAACATCCGTGAATACCAGATATTAAATGTCAAAATATTTACGTTTCGCGACGTATAATTTTACTGCGCAATCAGATATTTGAATTTCCCCGGTGTAAATATTCCTCGACTGCTTTTTAATTTTTTTATATTTTTTATTAATAAATCGTAAAACACAAAGTATTTTACAAGTATAATACGTTGAATTACATTCCCAGGAGTTACAGTTAGTTTTATTTATATATCTATTATTTATCATGATATTCTTTGCATTTAGCTGGCAGTTGGCAAGTAAAATGTCAAGAAAACCAGTCGCCATAGTAATTGAAATTAAATTTTCACTTTTTGGTATTAAATACTCCTTACTATTATGCGAATACAAAATGTAGTATTATTTTTTATGGTAAACGCCTATTTTTTGCCAATGAACTGTATTTATTTACGAGGAAAACAAAAAACAAACCGACACGAGCGTTGACTTAGAGATTACATACGCGATAACTTAAGCATGTTCATTATTGTTTATTATGATCGCTCAAATGCTCAGCATGTTTTTAAGCACGTCGATAGTTATTTGCGATTGAGCTACTGATATTCTGCGATAAACACAATTGCAAGTCGTGCTAATTTTGCATAACTAAAATCAAGAAAATCAAGAAAATCGACGTTTTGCTGTTCCTTTTTGCGCATCTCAAAGACGAACCAATTTGGTTGTTTAAAAAAAAGGTTTTCAGAAAAAAAAACACCGCTTTTAAAAATTATTTATCATATTTGTAAACTGTTCGTTCAAAGACGCAAGATAAAACTGGGCAATTTTTTTGGTTTTTGGATAATCTTGGATAATCCATTAGAAGTAATTTAAAAAAAAAACAAAGCAACAGAGACACGCCGATGGCAAATAACTAACTAACTAACTAACCATCACGCCATTTCCCCAGAGGGGTAGGCAGAGAGGATAGAACGCCACACCACTCTGTCCTGGCACACTTCCTTTGCTTCCTTCACTTTCATACATCTTCGCATGCACGCACGTCGATTATTCCGACTATTCACATGACCACTTTCAAGAATTTGTTGTACTTGATCATGCCATGTCTTTCTCGGCCTTCCTCGACTTCTACAACCAGACACATTCGCATCATAAATCTTTTTAGCCGTTCTTTCATCATTCATTCGCTCCACATGACCGAACCATCGCAAAAGACCTTTCTTAATTTTGTCGATAATGCTTAACTCAGCCTTGCATTCTGCTCTAATTTCGACATTAGGGCACCTATCATACATTGTTTTTCCGCACATTCGCCTGAGGGATCGCATTTCAACAGCATTCAGTCTACTTTCGTCCCTTTTTTTCCAACTCCATGCTTCGCTTCCATACATTAGGGTTGGTACCAGAACTCCATTATGAACATTATGATGGCAAATATCTATAGCGTATTAAAAAATCATCGCTTAAGCGCCATAATCCAAAGAGAAAATTCGTGAATACGTCTGTATGAAGAAAGGTGAGACCGCGCTCATTGTGATCGCTCAAATGCTCAGCATGTTTTTAAGTACGTCGATAGTTATTTGTGATCGAGCTTCAGATATCCTTTAGAAGAAGTACTTTAAACGGCGAATTCATCTATACTTTACTTACAATTTTTTATTTTTTATTTTTTTTTATTTTTTTTTTATTTGAAAATTTATTTATAAACCCTTACGGATTATTACATTCATATTACATAAAATAATATATCCATTTTTCATTTATACTCTGTTGTTCAAAATAATATTTTTTACATCTTTTGAAAAGTTTGTCTGAGTCTTTTGTTTAGTTTTGTCTGGTAGTTTATTATATAATTTCAGTCCCTGGTTCATTAGTCTTGATTGTCCTTGTCTTGTTTTAGAAAGTTGTATATGGTATTTGTCTGATATTCTCGTATTATGTCCATGTTGACTACAATTTTTTACTAGTTTTAGTTTTTCGTCTACAATTACATTAGTGGCTAATTTATGGATAAATTTTAATGATTCTAGTTGAAAGAGTTCAGTTATATTTAATTGCTTAGTTTGTTTAAAAAGTTCTCTAGTTGCAGTTAAATAGGGAAGGTCATATACTAACTTTAATATTTTATTTTGTTGTCTTTGTAGTCTGTTTATGTCTTATGAAATAGATTCAACCAACCTTGCGCGTTGCGCCATGGGTAAAATTGCCAAAAACACGTTTTGATTTCTGCTATCCATAATATGGATATTCGATATTGTCACAACTATATTTATGTATAGTAACGCTACACGTTACTGGAACCAAATTCGGATGATTTAATTATGTCAGTGACACAACATGTGGATAGTGAAGATAGCGAATGGTCATTAGAGCGATCCGGTTTTACTTAAATATACTAATTAATAATTGGGCATTATTTAAGCAGTCAAGTTCAAGTTCTACATTGAAGTGTAGAGATGTCTTTCATTACAATACCATTCGTTAGAAGCGTAAAATTTTAAGTAGGTTTTGATCAAATTAGAAATTTTACGAAAAACTACGGCGAGAAATATTTATCATCGCAAACGAGTGGAGGCGTATAAAAAAAAAAAAAAAAAAAATATTTATCATTTAAAAATAACAACAACAACAAACCATCACTTTTCCCGTAAGGGTAGGCAGAGAGGATAGAACGCCACAACACTCTACCTTTGCATACAGATCTCGCTTCCTCTGCATTCATACATCTTCTCATGTACGCGCGCCGATTGTTCCTACTTTTGTTCCTGCATGTCCATCTTCAAATATTTGTTGGATTTGGTCATGCCATGTCTTTCTCGGTCTTCCTCTATTTCTGCATCCATCAACATTCGCGTTGTAAATATTCTTAGACGTTCTTTCGCTGTCCATTCGTTCTACATGTCCAAACCAGCGCAGATCTCCATTCTTGATTTTGTTGATAATGCCTGTCTCAGCCTTACATAATGTACGGATCTCAACATTTGTGCATCTATCGTACATAGTTTTACCACACATTCACCTGAGAGATCGCATTTTGACAGCATTCGGCCTACTTTCATCCCTATTTTACCAAGTCCATACTTCGCTCCCATACATCAGGGTCGGGACCAGGACTCCGTTGTGAACTACTAATTTTGCCTCTTGCGACAACATTTATTTGCCAAGGTCGATTTAAGTGCACCGTTCACTCTGTTCCCGGCACTCACCCTCCTTTCAATATCTTTCTCAGTCATTCCATCCCTAGTAAACATACTTCCCAGATACACAAATTCCTCTACTTGTTTTAGTATAACTCCATTCACAGTGATTTCATATTTAGTAATACTTTAATTTCTGTCAAAAACCATCACATTCGATTTATCGACATTCATCAGCAAATCGCTTCCCTTGCATACATCGTAGACCTTTGTTACCAAAAATTGCAGTTCCACTTTATCGTTAGTAAGAAGTACGGCATCGCCAGCGTACGAAACATCTCCTTTCTCTTCCTTAATCTCTCCTCCTTTCCTTTTTCCTCTTTCCGCTTTTTTCCTTTTTCCCATTGAGTAATAGTTTTGATTTAAGGTAGTTTATAAACAAATACGTTTATTTCTATTTTTATATATTTTTCACTTTTTAATCTTTTTTTTTTCTATTGAATATGTTCTATAACTTGAATTATAAAAATAAAAGTTTTATTTTATTGGTTGGTTGGAAGAAATTGCCATTGGCAATAAGCCCGCCAATGTACAAATAACATTATGTACAAAAAGTTAAATAAATAAATAAATAAATACAAAAGACAATTGACATTTGAATCACCTATTTTAGCTCCCATTCTTAAGCCATTCAGTTCTTTCATGCAGTTATCGATATACACGTTGAACAGCCATGGTGACATCACACATCCCTGCTTCACTCCTTTATGAATGTCAAACCACGATGTGTATGATCCGTTTACCCTAACACGTGCTGTCTTTATACAGTGAAGCAATAGCTCTTGTCAGATTTCCACTCACTCCTTACTCCGAAAACACCTTCCATAATGTTTCTCTGTCTACTCTATCAAACGCTTTTTGCAGATCTACAAATGCACAGAAAAGCTTTTGATTTTTAGCAAGAAATTTCTCTGTCATATTTTGTAAAGCAAATATTTGATCCATACATCCTCTTCCATTCATAAAACCGCTCTGAATATCTTACTTACCTTTTCTTACTTTCTCGATCAGCATTCTTCCATACATTTTGCCAACAGCGCTCAAAAGGCTGATTGCTCTATAATGTCCGCATTCCACCCTTGAACTTTTTTCCTTGTATAGAGGCATAACAACAGCCCTTCCCTAAACTTAAAATTTGTATTTAAAGCACTAACTTTGTGGTTAAACATAAAACAACTTTTTTCTTCTATCTTTCAGTTTCAAAGGTACACAAGCTTCTACCAAAGTATAATTAACTAATAAATCTGATCGTATTTTATTTTAAGAGTGTTTACTGTATATTTAATTGAAAAACCTGACGCTAATAAGTCGAGTTTTATGTTGAATATAAAATAATAAAATTAGACAACTTGGAAATGTTAGAAATTAAAAAAGTGATTAAAAAAAATAAAAAATAAACAATATTTATTTTGGTCCACTCCTGTCAAGTTTTAAAATCGTATGCAACTCACTCCACACCTTTCATTTTAACAAGAATAATATGATAAAAAATCTTCACGTATTAGCTCCATATGTTTTGATGTAATATTTAGTAAACACTGTTAAAAATCAAATAGGATAATATTCATGAGTTACTTTGTACTTGATAAAGAATCTTGAAACCGGTCAGTAGAAAAAATAAAAAATAAGTGGTAAAAAAATATCACTCCTTCGGGAAAATTATTAGTGGAAAAAAACGAATTCTCCTTTCACGTCGCAACGGTGTGACCGATTGACGTGATTTTTTGCATAAAGATGTCCAAAAGGCTGATAAGTATCTCCAATTTTTTGTCCCGAAAAAGATATCGATTCTTAGAGAAAATCCTTTTTGGAAAAATGAATTCTTAGCGAAAAAAATTATTAAAATTAAAACATAATAACGACAATACGTCGCACTTTACTAACGGATCGTCGTTTTTTTGCATGGCGATAGTTGGAGGACCGATAATTGATACAGGCTACTTTTAATCCCTTTAAAATGTATCGTTCCATCAACTCTTATTAAACGACAAAACTAATTAATCAAACAATAATTATTCCTCATACCGCGCGAGCGTAGCCGCGGAATTAAGTATTCTCATATTTAGAACAGGGAAATATCTTTTTTTAAACATTTTTAAAGTAATAAAGGTCAATGAAATTCTGTTCAGAAAAATAAATTTATTTTGGTAATTATTAGTGGCATAAACAATTTATTTAAATTTAAATTTTAAATTCCCGCAAAAACGGTCATGGCCACGCCCCTAATACGTCACGTTTCATGTTTATTTGTTCCTTCCCATTGAAATTTGTGTAGAACAATATCACGAATCTTGACGTCACAATAACCAAGGCCAAACACATCGCGCTTTTCTACGAACGTATTTTCATCAAATTTCTTTTTTACATTTATGTATGAAAACATTTCTACTCAATATCCATTTTGATTTTTAAAATACAATTAATTTTTCTAAATCCATTTCATATATTTTTATTGGTATTCGTCGTATCTGATATGTTCTTATTGTTTTACCTATCATGGTGCATTCAATACTGGTAGTGTGATATTAAATGTTTTATTAATTTAATCATTAAGATTGTCAACAACGATCATTTTTATTTTATTGTGACGCGTAATTTATTCGAACATTTAATTAATTACACGGAATAATTTTGTCAACACAGCTGCTGTCAAAGGCGTAATCAAACTATTCATACGTAATCGAATTCTGTTTTGCAATTTACAATTTTGTCATTATAATTATAATTGTTCTTAACAACTTGCATGATTATTTAAAAACTAAGAAGACATTTCGCCTTCCTGCCTGATACAAACAATGAGCATTGCTTTCAATATCTATTGATGTTTCTTCAATATTTACATATGGTCGTGCCAATGTCAAAGTCGCGAATCTGCATTCTTGCCAGTTTTAAGTTAAATATAATCGGGATTTCGTTTTGACTGAGTATTTTTTTCCCTTTTTTTTAAAGCCAATCAACAGGCTTATGGAAGCCCTAACAGATTGACATTAATGAGTATATATAATAACACTTAATCCAAACAATTCCAAAATCTGTTAAAAATTACAAAAGGTATTTATTATTTATGGCATAATCTAGGCGAACATGGCGAGTGTGTCATTGCGAATCAGGAGTTACAACACCGCTTGCTTCTTGAATGCTTACCTTTGCTATAGGAACAGACCGACAGTACCGTTTAATCAGATTTTGTTCACTGTTCTGAGGATCCTCGGCAGAGGGGAAAAGAATCCGATGTTGGTTTTATAATTTCCCACAGCAAAGACAGGATTGGTACGCAAGTTGCGGTGAGGTACATTAAGGTTAATTTGTTCAAGAATATCAAACCAGCCAAAATACTTCTGAATTCTCAACTGAAGATATGAAAGTACTCTAGACGATCATAATAGATAGACAGATCAGATAGACACATTATTTAAAAAAAAAAAAAATGCATATTGCAATTAAATAATATTTTCGTCATTTCAGCATATGTTAATTTGGTTTTTCTTTTATTTTTCTTTTCCTTTATTTTTCTTTTATTTTCTTTTCATGGTCATGTCATACCATATATATGTGCTATAAACTGTTTAATAATTAAAAAAGGAATGGCCCACGCTCAGACGCTGTAGTCTTTGTGGGCATTTTTTCCAATTCATGTTATAACTTAATTTTAAGATGTTTTTTTCTAAAGTGTATTTAAGTAATTATATTTATCTGTAAATAATGTTATTTTTCCATACACATGTGTGCATGGAAAAATAAACTAATTAAAAATAAAAAAAAATAAAATTCATTATGAATTTTTTCCCGAAGTACCTTCGAATAAATAATTTTAGTTGATCCAGAGAATGCGCTTTTCGAACGTATATTTTTTAATATATTACTGTTTTAGCTTGTATATGTAATTTTGTCTGTTTTCAAATGATTTTTCATACTTTTTTAGCTTGTATTAGGTATATTTATTTTGATAATTAAAAAAAAAATATATGTATTTAAATATGAGTATTAAAAAAAATGTTTGTATTTTTTTTATTGGAAAAAAGAAATATTTGCGTTCTTATGATTTACCCGAACATTTAATTTTGAGGGCCATTTTCAACGAGTTGTAAATAACTCACTATTAAAAAAAAAAATCAAGTTGGGGTACAGTGGGATTCGAACCACAGACCTTTGGTCCGTGAGTCCGAGACACTAACCACAGGACCACAACCCGATCAATTTGACCCAATTCTGAATATTACCGATTTTAAAAATATTGACTTGAGTTCCAGACAACACGCATCATATTAAAAGTTGCTCCAGCAATTCTTAGGCGGGTTGCGAGCTCTTTGTGCATGCTTCCATCCTCATCTATGAGAACTCCCAAGTTAGTTGTCAACTTTCTCAGGGTCAGGACAGGATTTGTTGCACATAATCTGAGTCTCTTTGGTATTAATATGTTAATCGAGTTGCCTCTTCTTTAAACCTGCGGGCTCACGCCGTCCTGGAAGGCCATCGATGACGATCTTTCGACTTTATTTGGCGAAACTAAGGGGCGATGGATTGACGTGGGAGGAGGCGAGAGTGCTGGCTGGCGATAGGGTCTCCTGGAGGCAACTGACGATGTCCACATGTAGAAAAAAGAGAGAAAGTAAAATATACTACGAAAGTTCGTTAAAAACAACAAATTTTAAATTGTGTAACACGATCAAGATCTGGCCATTTATCATTTTACCAATCTGACTAAATAAACAGCTTTGCAGTGCTAAATTCGCGAATAGTTCTTACGAGACTGGCATTGAATACATTTTCACTTGTTTGCCTAATTAACTACGCTAAAAATAATGGCAAATGTGGTAAATTCGCAATTCCAGTGCCTCTTGGCTGAATATTATCAATAACACTTTTTTTTTAATTCTTTATTAATTTATCGAAACGATTTTTTTTTAATTTACTGTTACTTAAATACTAATTTAATCATGTAAAAAATATATATTTTTAATTCATTAAAACATAAATTCGAAACCCCATACGAAAGCCCCACAAAAAAATTCAAATAATACATTTCCAACAAATCTTGCAATGCACAAAATTAAAAATGTTATAAAAATAAAGTCAAATCGCATCTTTGAAGAAAAACCGTTACTTAACGAAATTTTTCAAGGATTTAGAAAAATATCTGAATTTGATGTTATAAATATCCATCATTATGACCCCAAAAGATGGCTTAAAGTACCATGATCCTAAATTTTAGTGCGAAAAAGCCTTGCACTTTTTTTAAGTTTCTATGTAAAATTTAATATTTTTGTTTAGTAGCGGTTTGTCTTTAAAAGTGCGGAATGTTAAATTTTAAGCTATCTTAAGATAAACTAAGTTTGTCAGACATTAGTTTTAATAAGGATTCAAATAAAAGAGTAAAGACGTAATATTGTAAACATAAAAAATAAATAAAAAATACGAATTTCGTTTTGATACTTATAAAATAAAATTTAGTATTTAAAAGAAGGTAAAAAAAGAAGAAAAAAAAATTTCAAAAATACTAAAAAAACCGTATAAAATGGTTCAAATGTATTTTTAAAATGAAACGAAAGTAATGGTTTTTGAAAGGGATGAAAGTATAACTAAATGTAAGATCAGTTTGAACGGAGATATTCTGAATCAGGTAAAAGAATTTGTGTATCGTGACTTTGGCGCTGACCCGACTGTTTTTAATTGAATTATCTTACAATATACATGTACATTCGCGCCTTTGCGAATTGGTTCAGCCGGATGAATGTCACCCACATGATAAAGGTTTCAGCTCTTTTACTTCACAAAAGTCGACAGATGGAAGAGTTGAGGAAATGTGCATGTTACACCGTGCGTGATGTGGCCACTTAAACCAACCAATGATAGGTCATACGCCCTGTAAATGCCCAGACTTCCATAATCCCTTTAATGTTTTTTATTTATTTATTTTATTTTTATTTATTTATTTAATTTTACAATACGCCCAAGGGGCATTTACAAAAAATATACAGGTAAGTACAAACATAGTGCGTAAAAATTTAAAAGATAAACAATGCTAAATAGGTGCGAAGGTTTTCACGGTCACTGTTATCAATATTATGTATCTTTTTTGGGTGATACCGTGTATGTTGGATCACAGTTTTTCCCTGAAGATGGCTCCTGCAATGGTAGCCGAAACGTCGGATCAAATCCAACATACACGGTATCACCCAAAAAAGATACATAATATTGATAAACAATGCTTTTTTGTATACATTTAGAAACAATAAGAAGCATACTGCCATGCAAAATAAAAAGTGAAACTTTACATAGTAAAAAAGAAAAAAAATTAAATGGATTTAATAAAAGTAATTGAATTAAAAAGTAAATTGTAAATAACTTGTAAAGAATTCAAACAAAAAAATAAATACATTTTCATTTTTTTTATAAGTATAAAAAAAACGGTATCAACAAATTATTGTTAAAAACAAATAATGAAAATTAGTTAACAGTAAGTATATATGTGAAAATAATATAATATACGGTACACAAAAATATTTGATAAATTAATATTAGAAAGAGATAAGATAATAATAATACACATCAAAAACAGAGAAAGAATAGTATGAAAAAGAAAGTTTTATTACGACATTAATAATTTGTTTCAAACAGTGCATTTAAGAACGTTTTAAAATTGATAATTGTCGTATTAAAAATGTCTATTTCACAAGTAAATTTGTTGGCTATTCTGTAAATTTGATGGCTATTTCATTTCATAAGTAAATTTGTTGTTTTCCCTCTCTGTTGCAATAAATTAAAATATGAATCACTCCCTAGGGAGGAAATCCAGCCAGTCTGCAAGCATTTAGACACACTCAAAGCATTGTTCAAAGTTTTATCACTTTGAGCACCGGCCGAATACACATACAATTTACCCTGTGCCCGGCCCATTTTTGTGAAATTTCATGCTTTGTGAAGGGTTTCCTAAAGTGTCATAATTGTAAAAATACTTGGTTAAATCAATTGAAACTTCTCATTTTTATTTGAAACAATTTAATAAGTCATTTTTTAATGATAGTTTTTCCAACATTGGCCTTTATGGAGAGCCACATTGCAATGTTTGCACATATACGAGTACCTACAGCGTCACACTCCTTTTTTTGCGCTTTGTATCCCGGGGAGCCGTGTAAACACGTGATTATAATAACCGCGCTTTGTGTACCGGTCCCGTGTTTTCACGTAGTTTACCAGCAGCGAAAAGGTACTTATAAAAGTCACTAGATGTCAATAAAATTTACTTTTTTAAACAGCTGGTAAATCACGTGAAAACACGGGACCGGGACACAACGCGTGGTTATATAAGCACGTGTTTACACGGCTACGGGATACAAAGTCATATCGGCCATTTACAACTACGTTTTTCAAATATTGTTTTGGAAATGGTATTTTCACACTCAATTTATATATTATATATTAAATTACAAATAAACGTTTCATGATTTGATCATAAACGATAAATTAAACAATCCTTCCTACTTATATTTTAAAGCCCCTCTTTTGCATACGAGTACATAATATTAAAAAACGCAATCTGATTTATTATACTCCTGTTGATATGTTATCCTTAAATTGAATAGGCTGTGACAATGTTAATCCTCCTCTATTGTCTAGCACAAAACAATGAACGCGCTAACGTCACGAAGCATTATTCTTTAATTTGTTTTTCATAATTGTTATTATTAAATAATTTAAATGTTTTTCTTGCTTACTAAGCTGTGAACACAAGACTGAAATTTCCGTTTGTAACTCGATGTCGTGAATATTCATCATTTGATGGGCGTAAGAAAATAAAAGAAATTTGCTAAGAAAAGTAGCATGGATGATTGGCCTCGAGAGGGGAGACTATACTAACGGAGAAATGGAGTCAATGTTAAAAATCTCAAGTCTACAAAAACGTAGAAATAACATTGACTCCATATTTATGTTTAATTTGCTGAATGGCTCAATTGATGTACCATCCTTACTGGAAGGAGTGGCATTCAATGTTCGGATCCGCCGGTTGCGAAATAATAATGTGCTGTTCCTCGATCAACACAGCACAAACTATGGCTTGCGTCGTATTGTAAACTCGAGACAAGATCTGTACTTTTTTGGTGTAAGTCTTTGTAGATTTAAAAATTCACTAAGATAGACCGGATCTTGTCTTGAGGTAGTAATTATTTTTTTTTGTTCTAGCTTTAATTTTATTTAGTTGTATTTAATTTTATTAGTGCCTGCATTTATTATAAGAAATTGTATTTACCATCGTTAGAATGGACTGCATAAATCCGTCAAATAAATAAATATGGCGTCTACAAACAGCCCCCTGGGGTGAGGGGTGATATTCTGAATCTTCTCTACAGAGTGATTGATTTGCGGATTTTATTTTTTTGCATGCCTTTACTCTTTGCTTTATATATGTCAACACTGATGATTAAACGTCAAATAAATATGAACAGGTAAAATCAAATAAGATTGTTTTTTTTTAAACATTATATCGACCTTAAGCATTACCCAAAACACTTGATTGGGTTGAATTGACCAAACCGTATATTTTTTTTCCTTTTTTTAAACAGTTTTATACATCATTTGACGTTTAATCATCTGTGTAGCCTTTTTTATTATTTTTTTTATTTTTTATTAATATATTTCATAAATGGAACATGTTTTTTTATTCTATACAAATCTACTTTTACTTATATCATTTTTTGTAAAATGAATGTAATAATCCGTACGGGTTTATAAATAAATTTTCAAATAAAAAAATTAAAAAAATACAACTAGTAAATGTTATAACTGTAACTATCCAAAAATAGAGACTAACGCTTGTGCTTGAAGAGTGACTTAAACTGTTATGGTTTTGTATATATTAGAATTTATATTATTTTGAATATACGAGTACATGAGAAAAAAAAACTAATAGAATATATAAAGAAAAACAGTAAATAATAATACATTCATACTTATTAAAATTTATTTCTGTTTTTACACTTGTTCAAAAAAATTCTTTGGATTTACTTTAAATTTATTTATTGATATAGTTAACTGGGGAGAATATTGTAATTTTTGACACCCTTGAAGACAAAGCTATTTTGACCATGACATGTGTGGAATTTAGGGATTTCAATATTATTTTGGTATCTGAGTGACTTATTCATTTCGGATTCTTTTATTTTTTCTTCTTCATAAATTTATGTAATGGAATTAATTTTATAAATTATATCTACTGTATGAACTTTAAATAATTTATATAGAATTACCGAATTGAATGATAAGGGTTTCTTTTAAATTACTTTAATAATTCAGCTTTGTATTATTTTAAGATATATGAAGCAAAGAGTATTCGCATACAAATAATAAAAAAATCTAAATTTATTTATTCTCTACCCCCGCGATAAATCCATAATAGAACCCCAGACCTGTCAATCGGCTGCCAACATTTGTGTGTCGCTTACTATAAAAAACTGGCGAATAGTAAGCAGTGGGCGTCCAGTGGGACGATAATAAACGATTTCTTCGTCGATATGTAACGAGACGATATACTAAATTTTACTACTATATACATATCGGTATTAAGAAGCCGAGTCTACCGATACGACACTTCGATACGTGTTTTCAGGAAGATATGGCAATTGACTAAAAAAAATTTGGATTTTTTTTTTTCATAATGGCAATATTTTTTCCCAAATATTGCCATTGCACCTTACGGCGCATGCGCATTAAACATATCAAACGTTAAATGATCTGATGTATACGCTGTAATTTACCTAGAATTTTCCAATCTTAACAGCTGGTTCGTGCTTTCACCGCTTTCTTAACTGTCAGACAAAAAAATAAAATTGACGCATTTCTCTTTCGAAATATGCTTCAGTGTTAATAAATAGCCACCTCGATATTTTATTTTATTCAATCTTACTCATACAAACAAAACACATTGTAGAATTTATACAATGGTTTCAATATGTCGGTAGAAATATATATGTAAAATGTATCTCAATTACATTATGAGGATAACTTTTACTAAAACATAAAAAAAATATTTTTATTAGTACACTTCTGGAATAATAAAGAGATGTCTTAACGAATGGTCCGTACGAGGTTTTCCCCGAGCACGAATTATGTCATACCGAAAACCCGTACGACTTTTGCATCTCTCATTTATTGCACCAAGATTGTTCAATATTTTGGAAGTACGTATTAAGCTCTCAAGGACAAAAACTATTTTCAAGAAAGTAGTTAAGGACTGGATTTTCCTTAGTGGGAGGGATTTGAGTAGGAAACTCCTTGATGATTTTCCGAATGCTTGAGTTTACTGTTTACCATATTGATGTGCCATATCTATATTTAAAAAAATATATTTTTATGTTTCTGATCCTATATTTGTGGTGATTTTTTGCTATTTCATTTCATTTCATTATTTTTTGCACCACAACAGGCCAGGAGGCCCAATTACAGTGGTGAATTACATTACAGAACAACCAGGCTTGAGAAAAATCACATTTTTAATTTTTGTGTTCTCACCGGGAATCGAACCCTGAACCTTCCGTGCGTGAGTCAAGCGTCTTGACCACTACACCACGGAGGCCGCCGATATACTCATGTGTCTGTGTCATATAATTGCTCGTCCCATCTCAACACAGGACTTTTAGTCCCATGGAGTTGGGACTTATTGTCTTAAATAATGTACAATAAACTTATGTTTGTAAATAAATAAATAAATAATATTTATGCTAAGTACTTGTTATAGTGTATCAGTTTTATTGAACATGTCAGTGAGGGTGAGTATATACACATATATTATGTGAGGGTGTGTTTTATGTGTATGGGTGTGTGTGTGAGTGAAAGAGGGAGAGGGTGTGTATGGGTGTGTGAGTATTGTATGTATGTGACAATGTGTAGTTGACTTATTAAACAATGATCATCAAAAATCATGTTTTTTTTTTTCTAACCTTAATGAGGAAACCTATCAGCCACCTATCGATCATTGTCAAATTGTTAAAAACGCAATATGTTTAAAAGTGTAAATAAATTCTAATTAAAGCAAACATTTACAGCTCGAACATGATGTTTGTCACTTCCAATATCGAAATACTTACCTCAAAACTCGAAGATACAGGGTCGATAGCGTATCTTTGTAATCGCTCGGGAGAATAGAACGTAGTTATGCAGAAAGCAGCCAGTCCACAAGTTAAAAAAAAAAAGATATTGATGTTATCGGGCGCAGTAAGGTCAATTCTATGTTCTGCTAAAAACAGCCAGACCGCTTTCATACAAAGTTGTTTTAATCACCTTTTAAAAATAGTATCAATAACAAAAACGGTATTTCTCAATTTGCAGAAAACACCCACAGCGCTAGAAAATCTTAACGAATTAAAAAATCATTAAAACTAGTCAAATACATAATTAAATTGTTTGTAAAGTAAAAAAAAAACTAATATATTCCTTGTTTATTATTTGCTAAAGTCACAAACATTCTAACTATTATGGAGATTTGTTTATTCACTCTTTTCACAAAGGTGCTATTATCTCAGTTTCACTTTTCTATAGCTGGCTGCTTTCTGCATAACTACGTTCAATTTATCTTCAACTTTACTACCGTAGGCAGTATTTCGTAGACCTTTACTGCTTTTAAAAAAAACTGATATTTCCCTGTTAGCTAAACTCACGGTGAAAGAGGCAAAGCAATTAAATCAGTAGAATATATTTTTTATTAAAATCAAATTTTTTGATATTGGTATTTTAAATATCACTCATTTATTGACAAAAAAAAATAACACAAATGTCTTTTGGGTATACGGGAAAACTGATAGGAAATCCGTTCTTTAAATGATTTTCGGGTACTTGAACGATCTCACTGTAATATTTTACTGTCCCTAAACGGGTAACTCAACCGTTAGGCTGACCACCGTATCTTCAAGGCAATAAAAATGATCCAAATACGCTACGATTACCTAATTTCTAAATCAATTTGGAACATTGGTCAGTATTTATTAAAAATGTTTTTTTTACTAATATATATCTTAAAGCAAATAAGCGGCAGTACATAAATATGCAAACAATGAGAATTTCTAATTCGTTTTCCGATCGCGGCACAATTAATTTTTAGTTTCGATTCAACGATAGTAATCCAATTTCGTAAGTGCCGATTCAAATCAACCAATTCCAATTCGTTAAAGGTTATAAATCATCGAAATTACTTCGAAGACATGTACAAACATCAACACAGTTGGATTCTTGTAGGAATCGTATCGGCTATGAATATCATACTAAACAATTAGCCGGGTAATAAATAATATATTAAATAAAGTATGGAGCGTGGGAGTTCGGAGCAGTAAGGAGAGAGAGACAATCATTTTGTTGTTTTTAGTTCAAGTTTCCTCCTACACTTCGAGGCAAATTATATTAATTAATAACTATTTAGATTCCTAGGATTATTATTCGATTCCTGGAATAATTAGATTGTAATTGTATGTTTTTCCTTTGTTTGGTTATGTGTGTAAATTAGAATAAAAACCCTGTAGGTCAATCACAGATAACTATTGACGTGCTTAAAAACATGCTAAACATTTGAGCGATCACAACGAACAATAACGAACATTTTTTTTTTTTTTTTTTTAAATAAAAACCTTTATTGACATAAATAAAACAATTAACAATACATTCAGCATAAAAATGGGACACGTAAGGTTAACTTGCCAAAAAAGAGTCTGGCTCTTGTGTTTGGCAAGTTTACAAAATAACATAAAAAAGAAACAAAAAATGCAAAACAAAATAATAATAGAATAATTAAAAAATTAAACAATTTTAAAAAAATTGAGAAAATATAACACTAAAAAATATTAAAATAAAAACACAAAATTTATAAATTTAAAAACACATTCATATATTAAACAAACATCTCCATTTTCAAAATACAGTTAATGTTAATTATGTCAAGAAGCTTTTCTTTAATTTATTCTTAAATTTTCCGTAATTTATTTCTTGACGTAGATTTTGTGGTAAATTATTGAAAAGCTTCCGTCCTATGTAAGTATAATGATTTTTGGCTGTGGTAGTTTTAGTTCTCTGTAGAGCAAGGCATCCTGTTCTTAACCTTCCCGTAATACGGTCCGATGGGAGGCTCTCCTTATGCACTGTTTTAGTATGTCCAAATGCTTGCAGACTGGCTGAATTTTCTCCCTAGGGAGTTGTTCATGCCACTAAAACCAGCCAATGACAGGTCATAAGCCCTATAAATGCCTAAACTTCCATATTCCCTTCTCAAAAACGTTTTCCCTTTCTGTTGAAATAAATTTAAATATGAACAACTCCCTAGGGAGAAAATCCAGCCAGTCTGCAAGCATTTGGACATACTAATACATTGTTGAATTACTACCTGGTAAAAGAAGAAGTATAAAAATTGTTTTCAGGCGTTGCCTAGTAGGTGATTTGGTTCAGCCGGATGAATCTCACCCACGTGATAAAGGTTTCAGCTCTTTTACTTCACAAAAGTCAACAGATGGAAGAGTTGAGGAAATGTGGATGTTCAAACATGGGCAGAATGGTAAATGTTACACAGTGTGTAAAGTGGCCACTTAAACCAGCTAATGACAAGTCACAAGCCCTGTAAATGCCTAGACTTCCATTTTCCCTTCTCAAAAACGTTTTCCCTCTCTGTTGAAATAAATTTAAATAATGAACATGCTTATGTCAACGCTCGTGTCGGTTTGTTTTTTGTTTGCCTCCTAAATAAATACAGTTTGTTGGTGAAAAATAGGCGTTCACTATAAAAAATAATACAATATATTGCATTTGCAAAATACTAAGGAGTATCTATACAAAAAAGTGAAAATTAAATTACAATTACTATGGCGACTGCTTTTCTTGACATTTGGCTTGCCAACCGCCGACCCCTGCTAAATGCAATGAGTAACGTGATAACTAATAAATAAATAAATAAAAATAGCAGTTTTAGAATATTTTCCATATTTACACCGGTGAAATTCAAATATGTGATTGCGCAGCAGGATTATACGTCGTGAAACGTAAATATTTTGACATTCAATATCAGGTGTTCACGGATGTTGCATTGTGATCGCGAATACGATAAACAACCATGGTGAGAAATTGTTATCACGTCGCTTATCAGCACGTTGATAGTTATTTGTGATTGAGCTACTGGACGGGTCAGTGTTTTCGACGCGATTTAATATCACTGGGCAACAAAACAAAATTGTCTTATAAACGTCGTTTTACGCCAGGGTTCCGTTTCGAGAGACACCGGCGTAAAATGAACACAAATATAATGGAAGATATAGAGGTTAGGTTCCGTATCAAAATTCTGAAAAAAAACTAAGATGTTTATTTAATACATATCCTTTATATTCCAAATAAATTATAAATGTTTAAAATAAATGCAGTTTAAATTCGTTTACAAAACAAATAATAAATCTTGAAATAAATAATGTTTTTTTGTTATCAATATTAACTCACCAGTTCTTCGATACTAAATTAAATTCTCACACTTTTTTCAAAAAAGCATTCAATTTCAGTTGCTTTGATTGTTGCTTCCTTTCTTGCGGAATCATAGCATAAGCTACAAATATTTGAATATTCTTTTAATTTTTATGATAGTAAAATAAAGAATATAATCATACCTTTTTATTTTTCTTAAAGACAAAACACACACAATAGGCTGCTCGCGTACACGATAATAGAATAAAACAACTTGTAAAAGTGTGTCTGCTATTAGAATCGCGGCGTCTACTGCCGTCTGGTGTCGGCCGAGCTGGGGAATTCCACGCCGGCACCAACCGCCGTAATCGCAAATTAGCGTAAATCGAACCGGCACAAAACGACGTTTACCTGTATATTATGCAATTTTGTATTAGTTTTCTTTAGACGTCTTTAGTAAAAAAATATGCTGTATTTTGTACTAATAAAAAATAAATTATGTCTACCTCAGAACAGGTATTTACTATACCCAGTGAGAATAGACAGTGCTTAATATGATCGCCTATATTTCAATTTTGCTTATTTGTATATTTTTTTACCCTCTTCACTGTTTTGCAAACAGAATATAATAATACTATTTAAATAATAAACTCCGATTTTCGGCACTGAACTAAACTGAACTGAAGCGAATAACGGAGACCATTTTGAGCACTTACTTTTAAAAAATAAAAATAAAACAACATGCCTTTGTATTTTTGATTTGACACAATCCCGTCCTTTTATTAAGCAAACTTGTTGCGTAGTCTAACCAAAATAAGCTAGCTTACTTTTAAATATCGATTGTAAAATATTGAATTTAGTACTTGTACAATTCAACTCTCTAGCACTAGCCAAATAAAACTTTCAGGCTTACTTCTCCACAAATAAAAGTAGTTTTTAAATAGGTTGTAGAAAATATTTTGCATGCTAATTTTTTTTTTTAAAGCCCTTTCAAGTTATTAACATTTTACAACGGAGATGAAGAATATTTAAGATAAGGTAATATAGAAGTCTAGGCATCTACAGGGCTTATGACCTGTCAATGGCTGGTTTAAGTGGCCACTTTACACACTGTAGATGCCTAGACTTCTATATAACCTTATCTTAAATGTTCTTCATCTCTGTTGTAAAATGTTAATATAAACAGCTCCCCAGGGAGTTGAATCCAGTCCTTGTCTACAAAAATTTGGACAAACTCAAAATATTGCCTTTGAAGTTAGTTGAAAAATTGAGTTTGAAAATTTCTTTAGAAAGATTATTTTTTATTTGGAATTAAATCAAATAACGACTCAAAACTGTATCATAGGGTGAAAGGCCCACTATTGAGCTACATGGAAAAAAAATAACGATCGTACACACAATAGTTTGGCAACACTTGAGACATCCAGCCTAAAATCGTATTTTTACTAAAATTTCTTAAGATCCCAATAACTTTTAAACGACTGAATATCGATGAACATTCATGGGGTTAAATCGATAAGCATTAAAGTTTCCCATCGCTCTGCCACCGATGAACCACCCTCCCAGTTACAGGCCGTATAGTGTGTAAGAAATCATTACTTAAGTGCAAATATTCCAGAGAGACAATACAGAGATACGCTTGAAAAGTGGACTTCGGTATTATATTCAAATACAAAAAAGCTTATTGTGTAAATTTCTGCATTTTTTACTTCAAAACTATAAAAGGTACAGAAACATTTTCCGTGGGTTACCATATAAACGACACGCGCGTTCATGTTTATATCGTTTTTTTACGAATTTATTAAACTGAAGTTATACGACTTTTCCATTTCTGGCTATAATCCGATTATCCCATATATTTTCCATTACGTTTTTAGCACATAATCAATCCCAAAGTTGATCTTTATCAAAATCCGATCATTACTGTGGCATTATTAATATTCTCCATTAAGATTATGACAACTCCATCTGTGCCACAAGATTGGTGGCTGTGGGAGGAACACCTTGCGGATTGTATAGGATGACATATCACACACGTTGTGACTTGTGACTAACCCCCGACTGACAGGCGTTTACATAACCGATATTTCTTCCTCTCGTCTTTTTTTTCCTCGTTATTTCGATCCTAATCCCTTTTATATCATGCTCTTTTTTCAGTTTTCAAAGGCAACAGCTGGAGGCACGATGCAAAAGCCTGGGTAAAGATCTACGCAACATCCCATCGGTGATAGGTAATAAAGAACTCACACGAGAGGTAGCATCATACATGGTCGATATAGTGCAGACAATTGGTAAAATAAACCAAAGTAGGGAACAAAATGCCGAACACTCCTCTAGTGGAACGGAAGGCCTGTTGACTGCTGCCAACAGGCCGGCTTCTCCTGAAGAGTTTTAAGTGGTTTCCTCTCCACATGAGCAAATGCTGAGAAGTTCCCGATTGGTCCACATAAGTATATCCCTCCTGATCCTAACAGTTTAGATAAATTTAAAGAAATTTTATTACAGAAAAATCCACCTTTTTATATATAAACCTTGTTTATTATAAGCAAGGTAAATAATAAAGCAACTCTTATATTAAAAAATAAATAAAAAACCCTTTTATATCAATATCTTCCTCACAATGTTTTACAACTGGCACTTACATTATGCTCAGGACTCATTATTATGATTATTTTTAATTTATTCCGGTTCACAAACAATAAACAATACATACAAAATTGGTAAAATAATCACAATTTGTTATGAACAATATTTTTAATTTGTCCAAATTTTGTGAATATTCTCAATAATACCCTAGATTGTGTATTCTACAACAGATGAAGAATATTTTAGAGAAGGTAAAATAGTAGTCTAGGAATCTACAAGGTTTATGACCTGTCATTAGCTGATTTAAGTGGCCACTTTACACACCGTGTAACCATTCACCATATTGTCGATACATCCACCTGGTCCACGAAGAAGTATGGAAATCGAAAAAATAACATTTTCAGGCGTTGCCTAGTGTGTAGGTGAACTAATGCAATCCCACAAACCATCATTAACATGAAAGATCTTCAAATGAAAAAAAAGAACCGAAGAAATATCTTCTAGATATTTTATAGTGCCTGTTTATAAATAAATTTGTAAAATATAAATAAAATAAATGTAATATAAACCTGTCATAAAATATTTAAAAAAGTGTCCCACCTAAAGGTCTTTAGACGGCCCGGTTTGATCGTAATGGAAAATGTAATTAAGTAGAATAAAATAAAAATTAAAACTATAATAAAACACAAGTGACATTTGAAATTTAGCACAAACACACACATATCTTGACGCATAATTCATTATTAAATTCAGTTAAGCTAGGGTTTCCTAGGACAGCGGTGCCCGTATCTTAACGGCCGTAGTGAACGGTGATGCGGTGGACAGCCGTCGTAACGTCGACTAGAGAGAGGTTTCCTAGAGAAACGGTGTTAAATGGTGTTGATAACACCGTTTTCCTAGGAAACCACTCTCTAGGCACCGTTACGACGGCTGTCCACCGCATCACCGTTCACTACGGCCGTTAAGATGCGGGCACCGCTGTCCTAGGAAACCCTAGCTTTACGCTTGCTACAAATAAATTTTATGTCCGGATCTAACTTAGTTCATTTCAGTCTTAGGTAGTAATTAGTTATATCATTTCGTTTTTAAACGAGTTAAATGCTTATGGCGCTAAAACCACATTCCACCAAATGAGATGAGGGAAAGGGTTTTCATTTCTTTCATTTTCATTTGAAAACGGGTTTCATTCTATTTTAAGTACAATTTGGCGTATATTCCAATTTTGTACATCTCAGGCATTTTTTTGTTTGACCGATGAGTGTTCCCCTTTATATGTGGAGTGCCGGCGTGTCTCATCTCTGAAGCGTGGTGCCCCACCTCTGAGGCGTTATGCCCCACGGGTGAAACACTGCATTACAGTGAAGCATAATTAGAAATAACACAATTCTTTTTTCAAAGATTTTCGCAAATATTTCAGTAGGTAACTCCTGCAATGGAGATTTCTCAATAATACCCTAGATTGTGTATTCTACGACAGGCAGTAAGCTGCGTAAAATAAAATAAAAAAACGTTTGTCTTTTTATATCCCCTTATCGTAAGGGTTTGATCGAGTTGTTTTCGCATACGCCTTTCACGCTAGTAGCTAAAGTACATTTCGCCCGTCAAATCAATACCCCTACGTAGAAGCAGAATCAAACAGACATTACGCGGAATTTATAGTATTAAGCCATAAAACACAGATTTATGCTTATTTTATAGCACCAGTAAGAGTGAAGTCAGCATTTTTGGTCGCAAGACCACGCAGATTTTTTCTACCCATTAATTTTTGAGATGAAACCAAGTTTGCCAAACAGCTGGTGGTTTTTTGTACGATGCTGGCGGAATTATTATGGTAATTTATTTATAAGCTGAAATTTAGCGGTAATTGACGTCAGGGGCGGAGACAAATGGGTACCTACCTATCAAATTAATCAATTTTTATGTGGGGGCAAGAGATAAAACAGATATTTACATATTATACAACATGCTTTGATAAAATTTACACAGTTCAACTCCAATTATCCGGATTAATAAGTGCCAGATTTCATTGTTTTTAAAATAATAATAACACAGCGAATTTGAATCACATTGATTAATTGCACGATTGAATTAAATCTATAAAGTTTTTAAAAAATTCGCAATAAGAAAAAATAATTACTACTACAACTACCATCACGCCATTTCCCCTTAGGGGTAAGCAGAGAAAATGGACCGCCACACACGTCTATCCTGGCATATATTCCTAGCTTCATCCACATTTATACATCTTGTCATACATGCCCTTCAGTTCTGTGTTGGACACTGAATATTCCAAATTAGTGGATTAAAGTATCACCCGTCTTTTATTTCTACAATAAATGAAATTGAAGCTCGAACTTTCTGGTTATTCATTATAATTAAAATTAAAATAGAAATAAAAAGGACTTTGTATTTACCTAGTTATTTTGAAAATAAGTGGTTAAAAGCAAAGCTGCTATTATAATTTTAAGTCAAATTAAGTGTTCCGAAATTCCACAAGATTTCATTTTCATCGAAAATTGTTTTTACGCTTAATTAATTATTTGGTTTTGTTAATAAAATTTTGTTAAATAAGTAACGTGTATATTGATTTTGGGCCAATAATACCTTTTTTTTAGACTGGTCTAAAAAAAACTCATGATTACATTTTCAACAACAATTTTTAGAGACAACATTTGGTCAGTTTTCTGATTAAATTTTGGTATAAAATAAATATAAAACTAATTTGTTTTTAACCACTTATTTTTATTGTTTCTACTGACCGGTTTCAAAGCTACAAAGCTTCTTTCATTCCATGTCAACTGCCTAGTTGGAGCATATGGTATCCACAAAGAGCCTCCGTGTATCTCTATCGGCTGCCACCTCTTTTGCGTCCTTCCAAGCCAAGTTCTCGTCCCAAAGTTCTGTCATAATCTGCCGGCGAACAGTCAGCAGTGGACGTCCAGGACGTTGAGAACCTGATGGCTTGTAAAATAGGCAAGCTCTCAGGAGGCATCGTATCCAACCGTATCGCCTACGCTTGATGACAGTTGTCACGGAGTTTGCTGCGTCCGTTCTCTTATTACTTCATTCCTAACAAAGTTAAACTACCGCGCACCCAAGTCTCTTATGAGACACCTATTCTCAAAGCTCAGAATATTGCTGTTTTGGGCCCACGATTCGCATCTATAGACGAAAATAGGTGAAGGCAGCAGTGGCAAACGGTGACTTTTTTTATAGGTAAGCTTTAATTTTTTTCATAATTTGTACCTGCATGTACATACATACATATAAGTAATCTCGCAAATGAGTGGAGGCGTATAAAAAAAAAGTATATGCAGGTACACGGATTCTTTTTCTATGGTTTTGTGTAAAAACATCTTCATTTCTCCAGCTCCAGTTTCACCTGCTGGTAATAGAAGACGCAATACCTTCTTATTTTTAATTAAAATAATTATAACCAATAACCCAACAAACAAACAACAATTAAAAATTTTGCGAAATATGTGGGTATAAACTCCATCATTTTAATGCAGTACATTTATGCAAAAATTTAAAAAAATAATACATGTTAAAAAATAAGGATAATAAAATAAGTATATTCATAATTCCTTTTTGTTTAGCACAGATTGAAAACACCGTATATTTTTTTGTAATTTACATTTTATGCTGCAAATATATACTAATTAAAAATAAAGTAAACATTTTATGGTAAGACGTCACTCCCATTATGTACACAAAAAATGTTTTTTTCTTTTACGTAATATATATTTTTTTCTGAAAAACTTACATATTACATTACATAACATAACATGACAATAACATTCATTAGAAATATTCGCAATAATATTGCAACAAAAATGTCACGTGACCGTAGTGACCGCCGCGCCGCGCTGCACCGTCAGCTTCGTTTCCTTCTAAACTGAGAATGAATAATGCAAGGAATTGACGACACCGGGCGAGGCGCCACTAGCTAAAACGCGCGGACTAAAAAACTGGCGTCATATGTCAACAGAACACTATCAAACGAAAATGGTCTTTAGGAAATAATGCTCGAAATGCTACTCTCCAAATAGAGAAGCTTGAAATAATATCTGTAATCTGCGAGTGAACTTAGCAAGAAAAATATACGCACTGGGTTTTTGAATGTTAAAATACAGTATACATTTTGAATTGAAAGATAAGCTGCAATAATCGGAATCGGGCAATGCGCTGGGTGCGCATTTAGAAGCTTATATTTATTTTTTGAGGAAGATATAAACAGTGACGTTAATTTATAATAAATATAGATTATTTTATTAAACTACTATAAAACATTATTATTGGTAGTTAAATATAATTGTAAGCTGCAAATAATCGATTATATGGACGGTTCGCCCCTGGTATGCAGGCGTTATATAGGCGGAATTCAATTTTCACTGATATAATATCCGATCTCAAGACAGCATTCATAATGTTGAATCTGGCGCCTGCTACTTCTGACCGCATTATTTATTATAATTTCTCCTTTATAAAGGTATAATTAACTGATGAATCTTATCCTATTTTATTTCAACAGTGGTACATCGAAACATATGGAGCTAATATGCAAATCTTTTTGTCATATTGTTCTTGTAAGATGGGGGGTGTGTAGTGTGCTGGATATAATCACGATATCAGATTTTTTTTTTGTGTATTAGGCCAAAAACGATTTCATCAAAAGAAATAACTACTCAGATGTATTGAATTGAAGCCAAACTAATCAAAATATTTTTTAACCTGAGTTGATTGAGAACCTATGAATCAAAAGCGTGTGTCTTATGGTAATTTGTCTAGAAAATTCTATCAACATTAACCGCGGGAAGGTTTATTTTATTTATTTATTTTTTATTTTCTTTTATTCAGGAAACATACAGTACAGTTACAAAGTTTAATATTTTACACAATAAGACTTAATTCTAATGGACCAGTGAAGTTTCCATATTATAAAGCAATTTTATGTAAGGTTAATTATGAAAGTATAAAAAAGAGAAGGAAAAAGAAAAACATAAAAGAAAGTTGTTTAAAAATCAAAATTTAAGTGAAAAAAAGATATTTTAAAGTTTGTTGTTTGTAGTGAGTATTTACAAATGGAAATAATATTTAAAATGAAGAAAATTTTCAAGAGTTGTTAAAAATTAAGAATTGAAATAAAGAATGAAAAACATGCTCAGATGTAAAAATAAAATAAAATATTAATAACATTTTTAAAAAAAAGGAAAAACATAAATAAACACATATTTATTTTAAGGGATTCAAAGAAACGATGAGAAGAATCTTTAAGTGAAATATAAGACAATTAATTTAGGTCAATTTAAAAAACATCTTTAAAATTAATGACACATTATAGTAAGAGCAGCAATATATTGATTTTATTTACATATATAATATAATTTTTAAGTTTATCCAAGAAACTGAATTTATTTGGACCGCGGGATGGCTTTGTTCGACGATCAAAACTGTCACCCAATTTGGATGGCCTAAACAAAAAAAGAACCGATCAAGACGTCTTTTATGTTGTGTTCTGATATGAACAATTATTTTTGTACCGGCACCAGGGTCGGCATTAAGTGGTAAATAGGATACCTTTATTGAAAAAAAAAACTGGAAAAATACTTGTTTAAATACAGTCATTATTCTCATCACACCCTTATTTGCACCTAATGGTGCATAAGGCAATACATTGATACAACCTAAGCAACATATCTCAATTACTTGATACTTGTAGGTATGATGCTTTATGGTATACGGTCACAAGATGAGACATGGTTTATTTTTTATTTTATTTATTTTATTTATTGGGGATATCAACAGTAATACATGTAACAAAAATATAACAAATAAAATATACAGAGAATAAAACCAATGACAGATATCCACAGAAATACATTAAATACACGTAAAATACATACTAGTGTGTTTGTGTGAGTGCAAGTGAGTGAGAGGGGGGGTGAGTGGGTGTTATATTGAAATGAGGGTGTCAAGTGTCGAAAATATAAATATATATAAAATATTAAGAATTAAAGATAAAATTTAATAAAATAAAATAAAATAAGATAAAATAAGACTTTATTATTGAAACTAAGTATAAGACAAAAAAGTATGTTTTAAGACGCGCATTTTAAATGTAATTTTTTACAATCAGATGGATCAATAAGGGGAAAGTTCAAATTATATTCACTAGCAAAACGTATAAGTGGAGAGTTCTGGGCATAGTTCGTACGAACTGCTGGCACATGAAATAGAGAGCTACACGTGTGACGGGTGCGGTAGCCAGGGACATTTAATGATAACTCCGACAAAAGAGCCGGACTATCAAGGCGTCCACTGAGTATGTCATGAAGCACCCCCATGTCCAACAGTAGACGGCGATCTTCTAAAGTAAGCAGGTGGTATTTTTTGCAGGAAGACATATAATTGAGATCGGTATACCTGCATCTCCAGTTAAGTTTGATTGACTATCCTGAATTAGGAGGAGGTCATCCAGTACCGGACACTTTGGTAAATAAAATCAATTTAACAAACTTTTCAATACTAACTAACTAACCATCACGCCATTTCCCCGGAGGGGTAGGCAGAGAGGATAGAACGCCACACCACTCTGTCCTGGCACACTTCCTTTGCTTCCTTCACATTCATACATCTTCTCATGCACGCACGTCGATTATTCCGACTTTTCACATGACCACTTTCAAGAATTTGTTGTACTTGATCATGCCATGTCTTTCTCGGCCTTCCTCGACTTCTACAACCAGACACATTCGCATCATAAATCTTTTTAGCCGTTCTTTCATCATTCATTCGCTCCACATGACCGAACCATCGCAAAAGACCTTTCTTAATTTTGTCGATAATGTTTAACTCAGCCTTGCATTCTGCTCTAATTTCGACATTAAACTTTTCAATACACATTTGTTTATTCGAAAACATTCTTAATTAAGTTACGATATTTATTGTGTTGTTTTTTAGGCATAAATAGTTAAATCATTTTTTTTTCTTATTCATTTTATATGTGCTTTATTTAAATGTTTTTCAAATTTTTGGTAAATTTTGTAATTTTTACTCTAACACCAAGTCTTTGGTTTAACTTTATTTTCACAAAGGTCTGTGATACTCATTCTTATTATTATTCACATCTAATAGTTTTATCTTTTGCCTTTGTTTGTTGTGTTTCAACTAAAGAACATTTTACTATTGATGATTATTACTTATAAATACTTAAGTCCAGTTTATTTTATTTTATCCTTAATTTTATAAGTTTTGCTTACTTCTCTAAAATAATTTGTTTATTATTTTCTTTTCTGTCTGTTAACACCTGTGTATATGTATAGCAACACTTTTATTTTCAAGTTTTTCTTACTGGGTGTAATGATAAATTGTAACGTTTTACAATATTTATCATGTTATCTTCATATTCTTACTAGTTATATGTTGAGCGCCCTTAAGGTGATTTATACGAAAATGGCGCTATATAAGTTATCCTGAATAAAAAATAAATGTATTTGAATATACCAAATGCTATATTTTATTTATGTACCATACTTGTAAAAGCCCTACGGGCGTTTATGTGAATTAAATACATAAATATCTAACAGACGCAAAAGTAAAAAACATCTTCTCTTAGTAACTTTAACATACACGGATTTCATGGTCAGACCGCGAAACTTCAGAGGAATATTCCTCATGGTAAGCTTTAAAATAAATCCTTTAAATTTGTTCCAAAAAATCATTTTTAAAAAATGTAATCTCGAAATGAAGTGAATTCTTAATTTCTCACTCAAACAAGCAGTCCCTCCACAAACACCTACCCGTCTCCTACCCAGCCGCTTCTCTTGTCCGCGTCTGGTGCGTATCACTTCGTAGGTCAACTTTTTCGTTTTTATCGCATTTTTACTATCGGAGAGGGGTTGAGGTTTGCGGAAGGGATGCTAGTTCAAGAAATTAAAGAATTACTCCATTTTGAGAAAATTATTTTTTTTAAATGACATTTTGGATTTTTTTAAAAGCTTACTATAAGGAATTTTCCTCTGAAGTTTCGCAGTCCCCTGAAAAACCGTGAATATTGAGCCTCATTTCAAAGCATAGTTTCAATAAATTGAAAAAATGTCCCCTCATTTCGGGCAGTTAACATTTTGTTCATTTTAAAAGATACGAAGTAGGGTTTATCTACTAGAAACCATAAAATAAAATTAAAATAAAGACAGTATTTTAAATAAAAATATAAAATTGAGAAAACAGGAACGTAAAAAAACTTATCCGGTGATTAAAAAATCAGTACTCTTAGGCACACTATAGATTTCAAATACAGTCAAAAGAGAATTTTTCTTCTGCAAAACTTTTTCTATTGCTTTTTGCAAACTTAATGCTGTCTTGAGCCTTTTTCGGATTACCTATGATCTTATATAATCTGCAAAGATAATAAACGAATTGTGAATAGTAAAACTGTCCGGTGTTAGGAGTCATTTGATGTGTCCAGTCTTCAGAATAAAATATTTTTAATGACTGAAAATGTAATAACTCATAAAACCTTCTTCAAAACATAATGAATCACTTACCTGCAAATAACAATTGATAATATTCAATGCTATAGAACGTGTACATTGCTATTTATCGGCTGCAAAAAAATAATTCGAACAAGCTCGATGAATAGGTAGTTGAACATAGTTTTTATCACTCTCTCGCAAATTCTCCCCCGATATTATGCAAAAAAGACAACTGCACGTCGCGTGACTCTAATTATGCCTGTGTAAAATCGACAAACTCAAAATTTCACTGTCACGTTTTTCGCACCCCGATACTGAACTTAATTTTGATATTATTTTTAGAAAGACTATCAGAAAAAAAAATATCGGCACGTTTTGTTTTTATAAAAATAGTTATCCTTTTATTTATTCCGTCCAAAGACAGCAGATAAAAGTATGTGGTTTTTTTGAGTTTTTGAATGGTCCTAGTTCCAATAATAAAACAATTTATCTTAAAAGTAAATCGATAGAGACACGCTGATCGCGATGGTTAATATCTATAGTGTGTAAAAAAACACCGATATAGCGCCAAATTCCAGGGAGAAAATACGGGAATACCTTTTTATGAAGAAATGTTACACTGTGTTTCCTACTTCTTCTTCTATATTTATTTGGATAATTTACATAGCGCTATTTTTGTGAAAATCGCATCAAGGGCGCTGTACAATAAATAAATATCCCAGTACGTCTTGCAGCTACAGAGCGCATGGACGGTTGGGATTCTAGTTCCTCGCCTCCAGTTATAGTGTGTTACAATTATGATATACAGGGTGTTCTTTAAACCCTGTCACGTCCAAAACCACGATGATCAGTATGAGCAAGAAAACATATTGGCACATTAAAATAATTTTTAAGAACAATTATTATTTTTTAAAAAATAAAATATCAAAAAAAGCAGATGGTTCTTTACTTCTGCGGGGGTGAAACGAGGGGGAGAAGGGGGGAGTCTGATACTGCGCCGCGCTCCCCTCACTTCTCCTCTGCAGAAGTAAGCAACTATTTGTTTTTTTAAATATTTTATTTTTTAAAATTTTCTTTGTTCTAAATATTATTTTAATATGCTAATATGTCTTCTTGCCCACACTGATCATCATGGTTTCGGATGTGACAGGGCTTAAAGAACACCCTGTATAGGAGCTAGACTACAGCGCGTCTTGCAGCTACAGAGCGCATGGACAGTAAGAAATCTAGCCCCTATTTACATTTTTTATTTGACAATGAAGTTTAGAGTTTTAGTGACATTTTAAAAAATCAAATAAAAAACAAATTTATTAAAATATAAGTTAGATTACAATTAGTCCTGCAGCTCCTGAGCACTTGGACGTATGGAATGAGAAACTTCAGCCCTACGGGAAAATGGATACAAAATTTTTTTTCTTACGCGGGGTAAAAATTAGAGCATTAAATTGTACTCCAAAGTTTCTTGAAAATGTACAGAAAAAATAATAAAAAATATTTAGATAAAAACGCACTATTTTAAATGACGTCACTGGTTCATGTGAATCAACCTATGATCTGAGAGCTATGGAAGATTTCCGGTCTGCTTGTCGCCTCTGGACCAATGGGAAGAACTGAATGAGAATAAGCGGAAATGAAACTCTGACGTTACACGCGGAGTTATACAAAACTTTGAAAAATCGTAGCGCCGATAAAACGATATATAAAAATTTTAAAAAATAATTTTTACTTAGTTTAACAGTCTATTAACATTTTTTTTTTTTTTAAACCAATGAACTTCCTCATTCTAGACTCCATTGACTAAATTTAGATATTTGATAGTTAATAACATTTATCTATTGAGGCTAGATTACTAATTGTCTTGCAAATACAAAGTACATGGACAAGTGAAATTCTAGAATACGAGTATCTAGAATGTATTGAGTTTATTCCAAGTCATGTGACTATGGGGATAAAATGGATGCCTTAGTCTTAGGCAAAAACCTATGTCCAACTCTGCTATATGAATTTATAACATGGAATAATGTAATGAGATTGTAATCTCATAACATGACCTTGCTAAACCCATTCGTAATTTAATAATTTGCGTGGGTTAAATGTGTGTATGGTAAAGTTTGCAATATTGATATTTGTACAGACATTCACAAGGATACACAGCCTTTACTAGAAATTCAAAGTTTATCAAGAAATTACTTTGCGTTTACTTTTACTATTAGTACTATTTTTAGGCTAAAATCCTATAAAAGGAAATCGATTGAAAATATCGACGCCTACGTTTAATATCGTAACCCACAAAACTTGATTTTACGGGAGTAGGATTTAAAGATATTCTTGTCATTTATTATTAACTTGTTAATACGATTTATTTTTTTCATTTATTTATTTAACTTTTTGTACATAATATTATTTGTACATTAGCGGGCTTATTGCCAAATGGCAATTTCTTCCAACCAACCAATAAAAGAAAAGTTTTATTTTAATAATTCTAATCAAAACTATTACTCAATGGGAAAGGGGAAAAAAGAGGAAAAAGGAAAAAGGAAAGGAGGAGAGATTAAGGAAGAGAAGTCTCTTTAGATCTCCTTCATTACTTAAATATAAAATACTGGAGCAATAATCAATGTGGAGAACGAAAATACTTTTAAATATCAGCAGAGAGGTTTTAATGTCTAGCAGCAAAGAAGACCTGCAATTATTGGTAACAAAAGTCTACGATGTATGCAAGAAAGGCGATTTGTTTATGAATGTTAATAAATCGAAAGTGATGGTTTTTAAAAGGGTTGAAAATATAACTAAATGTGAGATCAGTGTGAACGGAGATATTCTGAATTAGGTAGAAGAATTTTTGTTTTGGTAATGTATCCAACATAAAACAAGTTTATTGGATTGTAATTCTACTTTATTTTTTATAAAATATACAAAGGGTATATTGTGACGCGTTTCGTCTTGTTAGGACATTTTTAAACAAACTAGTTAGTTTTTTGAAAATTTTGGATACATTGCCAAATTAAATATGGAATTCTACCAATTGTCTACATACACAATAAATAAGAATTGTTGTATCTGGGAAGTATGTTTACTAGGGATGGAAATTGAAAGGACACACTCCTTTCAATATGTTCAATGGTTTCGGCTGAATTTTTATTATTTCGTTCGGTCACTAGATGTTTTGACTATTGCAACAGTATTGTAAAATGTCGTGTTTAATATGATGTAGATAAATCGAAAGTGATTGTTTTTGAAAGGGGTGAAAATTTAACTAAATGTGAGATCAGTGTGAACGGAGCTATTCTGAATCAGGTAGAAGAATTTGTGCGTCTGGGAAGTATGTTTACTAGGGATCGAAAGACCGAGAAAGATATTGAAAGGAGGGTGAGTGCCGGGAAAAGGGTGAAATCTACTTTGGCATACAAATGTTTATCGCAGGAGGCTAAACTAGCAGTTCACAATGGGGTTCTAGTGCCAACTGTTGTGTATGGGAGCGAAGTATGGAATTGGAAAAATGATGATGAAATTAGGTTAAATGCTGCCGAAATGCGATCTCTCAGGCGAATGTGTGGTAATTATTTTTTGTACTAGCTTTTTTTTTTTTTGTAAAAAGAAATATTTGCGTTCTTATGATTTACCCAAATATTTAATTTTGAGGGCCATTTTCAACGAGTTGTAAATAACTCACTATTAGAAAATGGAATCGAGTTGGGGTAAAGTGGGATTCGAACCACGGACCTTTGGTCCGTGAGTCCGAGACACTAGCCACAGGACCACAACCCGATTTAATTTTATTAGTAATGGACTGCATACGTCCGTCAATTGAATAAATAAAACGATGTATGATCGGTGCACAAATGTCGAGGTCCGTGGACTGTGTAAGGCCGAGACACGCATTATCAACATAATAAAGAAAGGGGTGCTGCGTCGGTTTGGACATGTAGAGCGAATGGACAGCGAAAGAAAGGCTAAAAGGATATAAGGCTAAGAGGAAGACCGAGAAAGGCATGGCACGATCGAGTCCATCAAATACTTGAAGATAGACATGTTGAGAGTGGTAATAATCGGCGTGCGTGCATGAGGAGATGTATGAATGTAGAGAAAGCGAGGTCTGTATGCAAAGATATAGTGATATGGTGTTCTATACGAGATGGTCTGTTTGTTTAAATACACCGTTTCTTTTTTGAACTTGACCTACCGACTTTGCATTTTTCTGGTCATCCTCAATCCTCATCTTAGGTTCCTTCTGCGCAATCTCTTCACTGTTGCTGGCCCGCTTTCGTAGGATTGTACGCACGTAGGTATTTAGGGCGAACTTAAACTCTTATCCCGGGGTTGTCAAATCGTGATCAGGCGTCAGAGGTGGTGGACTAAGGATCCGCGAAGACCACACGGCAAAAATTTAATGAAGAAAGTTTTTTTTTTAATATGCGTATTTATGAAATCAACAATATTTTGAGTTTGCCCAAATTTTTTGGACATGGACTGGATTCAACTCCCTGGGAAGCTGTTAATCATGAAATTTAGCATTATAAATAAATTGTCTATGTTTTATGAATGTATGTATGTGTCTGCGCATGGGTGGGTGTACGTGTGTGTGTATGTACATGTGTATATATGTGTGTATGTATATATGTGTATATCAGTGGCGAATGGTGATTTTATTTATAGGTAAGCTATAAAAAAATATCATTCATTTGTACCTACATAGAAGGTACTATAAATTGATATTTTTCTGTGATTTTGTGTGATACAACAACTCTCATCCATGAAATCAACTCAAACGACGTAACTTTGGGATAAATTACATAGTGTAGATATATTATCCATTACTTTAATATATACATAACTCATTATAAAATAAATAAAAAATAGCCCCATGAATTCAGTCGATATTGGGTATTCAATTGAAATGTCAACTCATCGAATTGTTCTAGAAATTAAAAGTGCTAAAAAGGGCCGCATTGAGCGCCATATGTCCTGCAATATGACGCATGAAAGTAATTTTGGTCTTATGTCAAAAGTACCATCTTAAAGAAAAATAGCCCTTAAGAAAAAATGTTTGAAATACTGTTTTCCCAATCAAGAATCTTCTAAAAATTTGTGTAATCTGCAAGTTTAATTTAGCAGAAAAACCCCGCACTGGGGTTAAGACATTTAAAATATAGTATACTTATTTGTATGAAGAAATAAGCTTGAATAATCGGCTAGTTTCTTGGCTCATCGCAGGCGCTGGGCGCACTTTATTAATATGTATATATATATTAGGATACAAATACGAACGGTGGAAATGAGTTAAAATAAATGGTAATTATTTATTTGTTTTTCTGTAAATAAAGTTACAGTAAAACATTATTATGGTTAGTCAAATATAATGGTAAGCTGCCCATAATCGCTTCTATGTACGGTTCGCCCCTGGTGTATATATGTGTACGTGTGAATGTATATGTATCAAAATGTGTATACGAGTAAGTTTATATTGTATTAGTCTGTGCTCTCTATTAATTTGTTAACTATTATCATATATTAGAATGTAATTGCCTAGCTTGGAACGGGGTATGTACCCTTGTTAGCTGAGCAAAGTGAATGTGAAATTATATTTTTGATAAAAGGTGTAAATAAATAAATATTCATCTCTGTAGATGAAGAACATTTTAGAGAAGGCAATATAGTAGTCTAGGCTTATGACCTGTCATTGGCTGGTTTAAGTGACCACTTTACACGCTGTGTAACATTTACCATTCTGCCCATATATGCATATATTTTTTTTAAGTTTGATTTATTTTAACAAATAAGTATCATACATAATTGTATTTTTGTTCCCGCAAAGCCGAAGCTTGTCAGCGGGTTACATTTTTTTTTTTAATTTTTAAAAGGTAAGTACATGGTTTAATAATAAAATATATTTATGTGCACACTTAAGTTTCACCTGCTGTTTTTATTAAATGAATTTAGGTTGTTTTCCTCACGATTTTCAGCTGGTATTAAATTATACAGTTTTGGTACTACACTCCCCATTGTTCTATCTCCATAGTAGTTCTTCTGTAGTGGCACCGTCATCGATATATCATCATCGTCATAGAACATCTACATTCCTTCAATTCTTTCATCTGTTGATGTTTGTGAAGTTAAACAGATGAAACCTACATTTATGCGGGTGAGATTCATCTAATTGAATTACTTCACCTACATACTAGGCAACGCCTGTTCAAAAATTCAAATGAACTATTTTAAATGTTAATGAAGTAAGGAACGCGGACTAAATCTTTGAAGTAATTCATTGGTTGATTTCGATCATATGATGTCGAGATGACGAGTAGGTAGAACATACCGAGGTAGTTAAGTATACCGTCTCGATATGTGCAGATGTAGATAGTGTTCGTAATTGAGGCCCAGGGAGATTTAAATTACTCAGAAGTCCCTTTAAATGGTTGCGAACTCGTGCTTTTGTGAAATGAAATATTGGTTTACCTTATCTCATCCTGCCAGCGGAAGATCACGACGAGATTGACACAACGGCCATACCAAACAAGTGAGTGGACCAAATTCAGAACCAGGCCACGGCGAGAGTGAGAAAATCTCACGTGAGATGCATGAAGGTTGGTAAAGTCACACATACATTCGTCACGTACAAATGAATGCTTCACAAAAGACTTAGCTTAAAAAAATAAAAATAAATGATATCGTACATCTTTGATGTGAACTTTGGCGTGAACTACAATAGAACTCCGTTTATCCGAATACTATTCATCCGAAGTGCCAAATATCCAGATCGATATCGGGGAATAAAAAATAAAGGAGAGGTCTTTTATAATGGCGGCCTAATAAAAGGCATAACTAGTAAAAGAAATCAAATAAGCGATTCATTTAACCAAATTAACAATATTTCCTTTAGTCCACTCCTGTCTAGTTTTAAAAATCGTATCCATCTCACTCTACAATTCCCACATTTACTAGAGCAACATGACGAAAAGACTTGACTAATTACCTCCATTTGTTTCGATGTATATGTATTCAACACATCACAACAGAGAGGCGGCCTCCGTGGTGTAGTGGTCAAGACGCTTGACTCACGCACGGGAGGTTCCGGGTTCGATTCCCGGTGAGAACACAAAAATTAAAATGTGATTTTTCTAAAGCCTGGGTGCTCTGTGATGTAATTCACCACTGTAATTAGGCCTCCTGGCCTGTTGGGTTGCAAAAAAAAATATATATATTTGTTCATATACGGCATTTCTGCCATTTACATATATGTGGTATAAAGAGTGCTTAAAAATAAAAATACATAAAAATCGCGTATGAAATATTGATATACTCGTACCATACACATTATAAATTACTTGAAATACATATATATTTTAAAGAAATTTTACAATAACAAAATACATTAATCAATCAAATCATAAGTATTCCAACCCAATCTCCTGAAGTTGATTTGCTTTTTTTGATAAAAATATGTTGGTCACTTTATTTTTTAAGTTAGGCAGAGATAAACTAAATATATCAAAATATGATGCATATTCATTCCCGGTATTCTGTAATCTAACAATAGGTGAGTTATATTGAGCAACGAGTATTCGCGAAGAGATCTACGAACAGCCGGAAGATCTCTCTCAAATAATTCCTAGTCGTGTGATGAATTGACTAATCAACGCATTCTGCACATTGGGGCATAAAAACAAAAGTTGCTCTTAGAAGATTTAATAAATAGCAGATTTTGACTTCTGGTGACATGGTTGGGAACATGAAAAGAAATTGATTGCAACGGAGATGGGACATCACATTAAATATTTTAAAAATGCAAATAAGGTCCATTTTCGTTCTACGTCTCTCCAATGAAGACAGATTAAGAGATTGCTCTATTTCAAAATAGGAATCATTACCCCTTTGCAATCCAAACAACCGTGCCACTTTTCTTAGAAAACGGTGTTAGACCGACTCGATATGGTCAATATGAGTCCTGGAGATTGGAGACCAAATAGAAGAAGCTATATAATTGTTATTTCTTTTTTATTTGTTTGATAGTGTATTAACAAATGTTTTTAAAAACACTGAACTTCCTCATTATGTAGTTCGACATAATGAAATCACAAAGAACATGTTGTGAATCTAAACAACCAACAAACTTAGACTCGATATTGTATTATCGATTTTCAAATTCCTATGTTTCTTGTACACAAAATGATATCCTGTATTGATATTTGAAATCTAAACATCCCCTACCGGTAACGCTCTGTACAATCACTTGTCAATAATAAAACAGCTTTATAAATAATTAATCGTTAATAATAATAAAAATAATAGAAATAAAAAAATCATCAGTGTTTCGAGGATGTCCAAATGTTAGCAGACTGGCTGAATTTCATCCTTAGTGAGTTATTAAGATCTAAATTTGTTATTTGGACATACTCAAAATATTGTTGAATTAACATTGGTAAAAAAAGAAGCGTAAAAATTGGAAAATTGTTTTCAGGCGTTGTAATATGTTCATTATCAACGATTTACTCTTCAAAATATTTACCAAAGCTCGTAAACAGACATAGTGGTTGCGCGAGTGGTTGGTTAGATTGAGTGGTTTGTGGCTGGGTGGATCACCAGTTGATGAAGGTCCACGTATCCTACCCATCCTGTGATCTCACAACTTCCAATATGTATTTATTCTCCTCGTCACTATGGCCATAGGTAGCTACGGGTGCTATGAGAACAATTTTCCATATCCATAGCAACCAAGAATAACAATTTGATTTTTTCTCTCTACATAAATGTTTGTGTCAACAACCGCATATATCATAATTTATCTGCCCGCATCCGCTCGCCTTTTAATCATTTGCCCGCATCCGCACGCACACCTTTACATCTTCTGACCGCCGCGCCGCCACATTTATCAATATATTCTCCGCATAACTATAGTGAAAGTGCTGTGTTCGCCGAAATACTACCCAGAAGCTAGGACTTGGAGATTTAGCATCCGGATTCCTGTCCCTGATCCCCTTTCCTGACTTCCCAAAGGTAGGATTTTTATCTCCTGTGGTTTGTTTGGCCACATACTGTTTTGTCCGCATCTGCCATCACCGCGCAAACGCATTATTCTTACCCCGCAAAAATTAACACAGATCAACGATTTACTCAAGTAATACCCACGCAAATTGTAAATCGCCACCACATATAGGTTGTTTAAATTAGCAAAAATGACGTACGGCTACGTCCTTAGTTTAATAATTTGGATTTTTTTTATATAACTTTAATGGCGTGTAACCTTAAAGGTGTGTGCCAGTGACACGTTAAATATTAAAAAAATATATATACAACTAGGGGTCCCGACAGACCTTGTACTGCCCGAACGTTGACTTGCCTGCTATTAATTTGGAAAAAAACTTTACATTAATAAGTAGGTACTTGTTAATGATTAAATTCCAAAACTAAAATTTATTAATTTTAAATATTAAATTTAAGTAGGTACCTAGGTACTTGTTTATGGATAAATTCCAAAACATAAAATAATTCATTTTTAAATATAAAATTCTTTTTGCAAATATCAAACTCACCTCTTCCCACCAACAGGGGTGCACTTTGTTCATGAATGCGATTTTCAAAAATGTTTTTTTTGACAGTTAATAATATTTTAGTATTACCAAAAATCCGTTAAAAATAAACAAATGGGAAGAAATTATAAGGAATGTAAGGAAAGAATCTGATTGGGATCCATAAAAAGCAAATTTTGTTTGTAAACATTCAATAACAAACTTTTTTCAACCACAAAAAAAAACAGCATTCTTCAATTTTTTTTGTACATGCATTCTCGTCGAACGCAACCCTGGTAGGTCGATGAAAAAAGATTTATGCTTCTAACTTTTGTTTTAGAGATTAGATTGAATATTTTAATATCTACGAACACGAGAAAGATCTACATTTCGCTGAAAACCGCACATTAATCGATTAAGCGGTTTAGAAGGAGTTCAGTGACATCACATGTACAAAAGAATTATATATTTAAAGATAATTTGAGCTTATGAAGATGAAGTAAGGATAACACGGCAGATGAATTTAGTTGATTTTGAAAAATTCCAATAATGGTTTGAGGGTAGGAAGTTTTGTTTTAGTTTAGTTTGCATGTTAGTAATGGATGAACATCTCTGCTGGCGAGCTCATACTAATGAATTAAGCCGCAAAATATTTTTCAGTCTACACTCACTTAGAAGGTTGCAAAAATTCTTACCCATTAGTACTAAATGCACTCTTGTACAAGCATTACTACTACCCATTCTAGATTACGCTGATGTTTCCATGACTGATTTAAGCTGTGAGCAACTCGATAAACTTGAACGACTTCAGAATACATGCATAAGGTACATTTTTGGTCTTAGGAAATATGACCACATTTCTGATTATCGTAAGCAACTGAAATGGCTCAAAATTAGACAGCGGAGAGACTATCACTCCCTCTCACTTCTGTTCAATGTACTTCATAGTCCTAACGCTCCTATATACCTGTGTGAAAAAATTCAACGCTTATCAGTTCATGGTTTACCTCTGAGTTCTCATTATCAAGGCACTCTCTTAATACCCATACACAATTCCTTTTTCTTCTCTAACTCATATAGTGTCCATGCGGCTCGACTGTGGAATCATCTCCCATCCACCATCAAAGATGTTACTACATTATCTCTGTTTAAATCACGTCTGAAGAAACATCTCCTTTCTCTTCCTTAATCTCTCCTCTTTTCCTTTTTCCTCATTCCGCTTTTTTCCTTTTTCCCATTGAGTAATAGTTTTGATTTAAGGTAATTTATAAACAAATACGTTTATTTCTATTTTTATATATTTTTTACTTTTTAATCTTTTTTTTTTTTTTCTATTGAATATGTTATGTAACTTGAATTATAAAAATAAAACTTTTATTTTATTGGTTGGTTGGAAGAAATTGCCATTTGGCAATAAGCCCGCCAATGTATAAATAACATTATGTACAAAAAGTTAAATAAATAAATAAATAAAAAAAATAGTAGGAAGGTGGTAGAGCTTGGATATTTCAGGAAGGAAGGAAGAGAATTCATCATTTATTGGGCAGAAGAGGAATGTGTAGTTGAGATTCTCTTCACCTAAAAGGCATTTATACATTAGGGAGTCAAATACCTTTTAGTTCAATGTTATTTTAAGTCACTCTACTGGTAATAATTATAAATTATACTAACCATTGTTTGTATTGTAGACGCACGTATAGGTTTAAGTACAAAATAAATAATACAGGAGATTTCTTCTCTGTTGATTTTCAAATAAATACATAAAACCATTGACAAGCAAGCAAATCACCTTTTTCCTTATGGCGTAAAAACAATAAACAACTTTAAGCTGGATGCAAACCTGGTGTTCTGTATTCCAAGAACGTGATAGGCCTAGGGTTGCCATTTTTTTCTGAGAAAATACGGAAATATCACAACTTACGAATACCGATGAAAATATATGAAATGGATTTAGATAAATGAATCGTGTTTTCAAAATCATTATTGATATTGTGGAGAAATGTGTTTGTACATAACTTTAAGAAAGATATTATAATAAAAAAAGTCCCTACTAAAACGCGAAGTGTTTGGCCTTGATAATTGTGACGTCAGGATTCGTAACGTTGTTCTATTGAAATTGAAACACAAACAAAGTTCAAAATTTACATAATTCGTGATATAAGGGCGTGGCCAATGCAATAAACGTTTTCGCGGAATTTAAAATTATAAATGAAAAATATTTTTTATGTCACTAATTAGTAAAAAAAAAAAGATTTTACTCTACAGTATTTCATACCCCCTTATTGATCTTAAAGGTGTTTTGCCAATGTTATTTTAATGTTAATATTGAAAATATTTTTTTTTAATATATGAAGTTATTAAGGTGAGGTAAGGCGGACATAACAGACGAATCTGGTTGATTTTTAGAAATTTTAATTATAGTTTCAGGGTAGGATGTTTAGGAGAGCAAAGAAGGGTTTTCATGTGAGTAGGAGGGGGGGAGTGTTTGGATATTTTAGGAAGGAAGGAAGGAAGGGAAGCCATAATTTATCGGGCAGAAAAGGAATGTGAGGTTGAGATCCTTGTTAATAAAAAAAATATTTTTATAATAAAAGAATTAGAGACAACTATTCTAGTAGGTAGATTTATTGATCCTCCGAGACATTTTATTTAATTAGTGGAATTTATGACTTTCTTGCGAATATACGAAGCTGGTGGTTAATTTTTATTCATAGTAATAATAATAAATATAAGATCTAATAAGAATTAATCAAAAAGTTCAATTGTTTTTTATTTCTAATGTTTTATTTATTCTAGTACGAAGTATAATATAAATTAATTGCGTAAGTACGTAATTACGCAAGTATAAATTAATTAAGTTTCCGTTAAGATAATTTAGAACTATTATTTATTTATTATTTATTTAATATAATCATACAATGCATATACATTATACTCCCAGGAGTTATTAGAACTCATTCCGGGACTGAGGAAAATATAACAATTTTATAAAGTACATGATATAAAGAGTTACAAGAGACATCGCATTTCTGGCTAATCTTAAACCAGTTCATACAAATAGAAATTTGAAGATCAACCAGATCAGATTAATTTCAATAGAGATATGCCAGTTTAAAGTGTAACAATTATACAATTAAAAATATACATCCTAACTACAAACAAACATCTTACCTTAAAAGAAAAATCTAACAATTATAAAAAAAGTACATCATTTAAAGATCAACCAGAAATGGACCAGTTTAATGTATAACAATTATAACAAAATACATAATATGATAGACTAATAAATTTATACTACAATATACAATTATAAAATATACAATATACATCCTAACCAAAAAGTACATAGTATGAAGAACAAACAAGAAAAATACTATTTTATCCTACAAATATGCAATTATAAAATAAAAAAAACATACATCCTAGCTAAAAAGCATTAAACATCAGATATAGAGAAACCTTAAATAAAACAAACCATTAAAAAGCAAGCAATCAAAAAGAAGGAAAACAAACACAATTTCTTATAAATAGAAACAGTAAAACATCAAATTAATATCCAGTCAAAAATAACCTTTATATTTGTTTTCTATAAAAAGGTTTAGGAAGAAATTCTTAAGGGCCGCTTCTTAGAAATTAGTAAAGTCATTAATCAAAAACTTCAAATAATAAATAATCAATTAAATTTAACTTCGAGTCCTCTTTTAAAACTATTCCCGTTATGATTTATTTTATCTTCTTTCTCTCTCTTTCTTTAAATTTTCTGTCTCTTTCATACAATATTTTATTATATAAATAAAAACGCGTGTAATTATAAGTTAGTTAGTAAAAAAAATAAAGTGGTTTATACAAATTTATAAACAAATAAGTGTAAATTAATTACATTCGCGGGATTTAGTACTACTAAATTTGGGACTTAAATAATGTAAATTTTTAAAAAAGCACATATTCAGAACAACAAAGAAACGAAGCAAGTTTAACAAATTTATAATTAAATATATCACAACAATATATAGGATGTTCTTTAAACCCTGTCACATCCAAAACCACGATGATTAGTATGAGCAAGAAGACAAATTGGCACATTAAAATAAATTTTTAGAACTACGAAAATCTTAAAAAATAAAAGATGAATAAAAAACAAATGATTGCTTACTTCTGCAGGGGAGAAACGAGGGGGGAGGGAGTCTAATACACCGTCAACCGCACGTCCGCGCCCACCTCGCTTCTCCCCCGCAGAAGTAAGCAACCATTTGTTTTTTAAATATTCTAATATGTCTTCTTGCCCATACTGATCATCGTGGTTTCGGATATGACAGGGTTTAAAGAACACCCTGTATAACCAAAAAACTTTTCTCACACAAACAAAATATATAATTGAAAACGCTTTTAAGAATGGATAAAGTGGTAAATCTAGGACTAACGGATATAAGGTCGTTAACCTCACATGCTACGCAGACGATGCAACCATAGTGGCAGAATCAGAACATGATTTATAACGCATGTTACGTAAATTTAATTTAACACCTCAGAAATTCCACCTCTAGCTCAATCACAAATAACTATCGACGTGCTTAAAAACATGCTAAGCATTTGAGCAATCACAATGAACATGCTTAAGTTATCGCAGTCATAAGCCAACGTGTGTGTAATCTATAAGTCAACGCTCGTGTCAGTTTGTTTTTTGTTTTCCTCGTAAATATGTTCAGAATATTGGCGAAAAATCGGCGTTTACTGTAAAAAATTAAACAATATATTGCATTCGCAAAATAGTAAGGAGTATCCAATACAAAAAAGTAAAAATTAAATTACAATTACTATGGCGACTGCTTTTCTTGATATTTGACTTGCCAACCGCCGGCTTAATGCAATAAATAGCATGATAAATAACAAATCAATAAATAAATAAAAATAGCCGTTTTGGAATATTTTCCATATTTACACCGGTGAAATTCAAACATGCGATTGCGCAGCAGGATTATACGTCGCGAAACGTAAATATTTTGACATTTAATATTAGGTGTTCACAGACGTTTCAATGTGATCGCGAATACGATAAACAACCATGGTGAGAAATTGTTATCGCGTCGCTTATTAGCACGTGGTTAGTGTTTTGTGATTGAGCTACTGAGGCGTTTATCTCAGTTAGTAAGTTGAATTAACTTAATAATCTTGTTATAAATATGAGCGGAGAAAGATCGGTCGATAGCATTCTCTGGTCGCAACTTTAACTCCTGGGGCCTTGTGCTGGACTTCTTTGTTTTTAGAATCGTATGCGACTTCCGTAATTCAACGAATGACGGCATTCTTGAACCACCCATACAAATGAAATGCAGTCGATTAAAAACCAATCGACTTTATCTGCAGTGCCCCAAAGCACTCGACACTGACAATCGAATGCGACATCGTAATTTCAGCTGTCAAACTTCCTTCTTGTAGAATGACGAGTAGGTTTTTTGTTGTATTTTAACTTAACACTGATCAATATTATAATGATGACGTATCAACAAATTTGCAACAAATATAACTGTACTTATTTTCAATCCATTATCAAATGAAGTTTTACTTAAAACAAAATTTTTAATTTATTTTATCGCTCGTGAATGTCAAAATACGTATTTAAGATATATATTATACAATATGTTTTTGAAATCCATTAAACGAATATGAAATATTTCTAAAAACATGTGGATGTGTGATATGTCAAAGGCAAATAATAATTATCAATGTTGCAGTGTCTCAATAAAACATTTAAATTTATTTTTTTCATAATATTCCGTAAACAAAATATGAAACGGAACAAGGAAGTCTGACACGAAAAAATAAAAGTTTACGTGTGGCAGGAGAGCTATAGATAAATACGGATTGGTTAGTGTTGCCACTTTCTCATTCGTCTTTGTAATTGAATTGTCGGAGGGTTTTCAAGAATAGCATTATGACAAAGCAATCGAGATGCCCAATGAGATGACTTTTGTCGAATGGGTGACAAAATGTCACATCGTTTCAGCATAAGGCTCCTGGATAAGCCAGGCCAATCCTGGACGGTTGGCAACCCTGGATAGGGCCCATCGAATGGCGCCCGCATGAAATTACAATATAGTATGTATATATTCTCCTTACTGAATATACAAGAACTTTCCTCAATGCTGGTGCCAAGTTCAAGGTGAAACTTCAAACAGAAACCCGCGATCACAAAAATCAAAATAAATGATTGCATTTTGTTGAGAATGCGTTGACCTACAAAATTACATTTATCTGCGTCGTGGTAAAGTGGTTAGCGCGATTGCCTTCCATTAGAGCTTAGACTATGGGTCAATTATGGGAATTCATTCAAAATTACAAATTTAAAAATACTTTGTATGCTACTATTAGCAAAAAACTCTTTTTTAATGGACAGTATTTCATGGATTTTTTTGAATTTTAAATTTGTAGTTAAAAAATATATATTTCTCTATTGTATGCATCAATCTAGATTAATTTTCTCATTACTTGAAAAACTTAAAAATCCCGAGGCCTTTCATACAAGTCACCAAACATTAAAAAAACTCCAAATATAACAACAACAACAACAAACCATCACGCTGTTTCTCCGTATAGATAGGCAGAGAGTATAAAACACTATATCACTCTGTCTTTGCATACAGACCTCGCTTCCTCTACATTCATACATCTTTTCATGCACGCACGCCGATTATTCCTACTTTTGATATGTCAATCATATAGTATTTTTTTTTTTTAGTTTTATTTATTTTAACAAATCAGTAACGTACATAATTGTATTTTTGTTCGCGCAAAGCCGAAGCTTGTCGGCGGGTTACATTACATTTTTTTTTTAAATTTATAAGTAAGTACATAGTTTAATGATAAATGAAGAATAAAATATATTTATATGCACACTTAAGTTTCACTTGTTGTGTTTAATAAATTTTTGACTATTTTTTTAAATGAATTTTGGTTTTATTCTTACGATTTTCAGCTGGTATTAAATTTTACAGTTTTGGTAATTCACTCCCCATTGTTCTATCTCCATAATAGTTCTTCTGTCGTGGCAACGTCAACTGCTGTGCCGATACTTGTCGGTTCATGATCTGGTGGGTTACTTGGATTTAAAACTGAAATCGAGGAAATGATCTGTCACTATGTTATACTGACACTGTTTGTCAATTGGCAAAACGTTAACATAATCAAATAATATTTTATTTGCAATATTTTGAGTTTTTCCAAATTTTTGTAGACAAGGACTGGATTCAACTCCCAGGAAAACTGTTTATATTAACATATTACAACATAGATGAATTCATTTAAGAGGAGTTAATTTAGAAGTCCAGGCATCTACAGGGCTTGTGATCTGTCAATGGCTGGTTTAAGTGGCCACTTTAGACACTGTGTAACATTCACCATTCTGCCCATATTTGAACATCTATATTCCTTCAAATCTTTCATCTGTTGATGTTTGTGAAGTTAAAGAGCTGAAACCTTTATTTGTGCGGGTGAGATTCGTCTAATTGAATTATTTCACCTGCATACTGAAAATGTTATTTTTTCAATTTCTCTACTTCTTCATGGACCAGGTGGATTTATCAACAATATTATGAGTTTGTCCAAATTTTTGTAGGCAAGGACTGGATTCAACTCCCCGGGGAGCTGTTTATATTAACATATTACAACAGAGATGAATAGCATTTAAGAGGAGGTAAAAAAGTCCAGGCATCTACAGGGCTTTTGACCTGTCAATGGCTGGTTTAAGTGGCCACTTCTATATCATCAACATTCGCATCGCAGATCCTTTTAGCCGTTCTTTCGCTGTCCATTCGCTCCACATCCCTTTCTTGATTCTGTCGATAATGCGTGTCTCACCCTTCACAGTTCACGAATCTCGACATATGTGCACCTATCATACATCGTTTTACCTCTCCAAATACGGTGGTTCGAAATAATATTACGTTATTAGGATGAATCAATCAATTGTCGTCCTTCGGTCGCTCCAGCGCCAAAGGGCATACTCGTATATGAGGCAGTACAGCTTTCCCTTGACCCGCTGCAAGAACCGGTTCGTCTATTTCCCTCCTCTCCTCGTCCTGTGTTCTCCGTACTCCGAGTCCTGACCATTGTTGCAAAAACAAGTCCTTCTTCCGTTCGAAGGGAATATGCGCAGCCTACAACTTACCTTACCTACAGTACATTCACGGATGCTGGACCGCTGTGCACGTGCAAACCACGAGCCCACTGCGTGATATCGCGCGATTGGCCCATTTTACACCGCACCGAAAATCTACGAGGCACTATAAAATACAATACGATGGATCGATATTTATTGTTATGCAATTATTTATTTATTCAATTTATTTATATACTAGCGGACCCAAAATACGTTGTCCTGTCCGAACGATGGCTTGCTTGGAAAAAATGTTTTTATTGATAAGTAGGTCCCTAGGTACTTGTTTGTGATTTAATTCCAAAACTAAAAACTATTAATATTCAAATATTGATTTTAAGTAGGTACCTAGGTACTTGTTTATAGTTGAATTTCAAAACATAAAATAAACGTTTTTTCAAATATGGCATTTATTTTGCAAACGTCAAACTCCGGTCTTTTCACCAATAGAGGGGTGTACTTATGTAAGAATAAGATTTTTTTAAATGTATTGAATTTAATATTATTTTAGTACTACCAAAAATCCAATAAAAAGATATAAATGGGTAAAAATTATTAGGAATTTAAGGAAAGAATCTGATTGAGAGCTATAAAAAACAAATGCTGTTTGTAAACATTTAAAAACATACTTTTTTTATTTGCAAAAAAACATCTCTCCATTTTTTGTAAATGCGCTCTCCTCGAATGCAGCCCTGGTAGATCGATGAATAGAACATTTATACTCCTTACTTCTTTTTTACATATTAGATTGAAGATTTTAATATCTACGAACACGCACAGCGCAAAGATCTATATTTCTCTGAAAACCGCACGTAAATCGGTTAAGCCGTTCAGGAGGAGTTCAGTGACATCACACGTACAGAGGAATCATAAATATAAAGATACGCCCAATGTCCATTTTTAAGGACATATTGATACCTGAGAGTACCCGCTAACTTTAAATAATAATTTTGATAAAATTGTCCAAGGTTCAAACCCCACTCTACCCCAACTTGATTACCATTTTCTAATAGGGAATTATCTACAACTCAACTTACGTTGTAAATATAAGTATATAACCACTTTTATATTTTTTAGTTTACCGGTTTCGAGACGTACGCGTCTCTTCGTCAGGACACTCACTACACCAACATGCAAATACTAAAACACACCTCCACTTTCACCATCACCGTTGTATATATATATATATATATATATATATAGTATTTGCAAAAATACATAACTCACATGCAGATTTTAAGAGATTCAAACACCACCATGTCTAAACATGCACTAAGCTTAATTTAAACAATATTTAATCTTATTTTGAAGAATTGGTAAGGAGTAAAGAGGGTGGGAGGGTAAAGGCGGTGTTACCTAAAGATAATGCTTTAAACATAAATAATATTTATAACTCATTGAAAATGGTCCTCAAAATTGCAATATTTGGGTAAATTATAAAAACGCTAATAATATGCTAATAATTACGAAAAAAAAATTTTTTTACTGGAAAGTATTTTATAGACATATATTACTTTAAAATTTGTTTTTTATGTTTTTATTTTTCTATTATGGGCTCTACCTAATAACCTAGTGTAAAGTTACGCCTAGGCATATTGGCAGAATATGGACGGGAATACCATCCTTATTACAGTGGTAGATATTCCCGTTCTTATTCTACGGCGTAATTTTATACCAAGTTTATCAGTAAGGCCCTAAGTGTTATATTATATCGTCGTTGCACATCAAATATGGGCCATGTGACTCGTAGCACATTCTGAGAAAATCATCAAAATGCGACTTTTTGGCATAAAATAATTAAGATTTAAAATTTTTTGTTTTTTATTTATAGAGTCTTTATTCAATAAAATATACACATTATTACAATATTAATACATTACAAAGAAAACAAAGTATTAAGATATATTTTGTCCCGATAAACTATTCAATAATAGTTTGTCATCGGCTGCTCAGACATTAGTTTTAATTAATAATCAAATAAGAAGAGTACAGACATAATACTGTATACGTATAAAATAATAAACCTAAAAAATAGTTTAAAGAAATATTTTTTTTTAAAGTAAGAAAATAGAGTAAAATAATACAATTAAAATTAAAGAATAGTAATTTACTTGAATATATTTTAAATATAAGAAAAAAAATAATAAACACATACATAAATAGTGTGTGCTCATAGATGTAATCAAAACAAGATTAAACAAAGTAAAGTAAATCGAGAATTTCAATTCATATCTACAATAAAAATAAAAATAAATAAAATTAAATGTACATATTCAAATTAGGATCTGAAAAATGTAAATGAAATAAAAAAGAAATAAAAGAAAAGGTTAACCTAAGAAAATAACAAAAATGTGTATTCAATGAGAGATAAAAAAAAATATTTAAAAAAATGTTTTACATAAATAATAAATCAATATAGTAACGTTTTGTCTACTAACCTATCTATAATGTGTAGTGTAATATTGTGTAATACTGTCTAATATATTACTTTATTAAAGAACACTGTATTTTTCCTACTTCGTCCATACACAGAAGTGTTATTTTTGGTTTAGTTTTTTTTTTAAATCGTTTTTATCGATTTTCTCAGAATGTGCTCCGAGTCACATGGCCCATATTTGACGTGCAACGACGATATATATGGTTTCAGGAAAGCCATGTTAAGCGTGTTTTCATACGTACGTGGCTCACTTTTGAAACATCAGGATAATTCACCGAAGACAACTAGTAACGTCACGGACGGGGTAATTTCAAAATTACAAAACTTCAAAAAATGATATGGTCTATTAACATTTTTTTTGTAAAAATCACTGAATTTTCTCAATAAAAGTAAGAATTTCGGTAAAGTCATGCATACGTTTAAATGTTGGCTCTAAATGCTTTGTTCCTGCGTTTCAAGGTATTCGAGTCGAAGAACGCCAAGTGCAGAGTCGGGATGTGATCCCAATCAGCGGGTCGCCAGTCGCAATGCTGATTCAGGGTACCTAACCACTAACCTGTTGTGCAACTCCCATCTCCGCCGAATAACAAACTGTTAAATGAAAGAATTAACACATTTTGAGTATGTCCAAATTATTGCAGACAAATTCTGGATAACGTTTTCAAAATTTATATTATTATTAATATTAATAAATTTCATAAAAGGTACATGTTTTTTTTTTGTTTTTTATTATTAATATTAATAAATTTCATAAAAGGTACATGGTTAATTCTAGACATATCTACTTTTACTCATCTAGTAAATGCTATCACTGTAATTCCCCAAAAAAGATACTAACTCTTGTGCTTGGAGAGTGACTTACACTGTTGTAGTTGTTTATTTATAAGAGTTTATATAATTTTAAATACGAGTACATGAGAAAAAAAATAAAAACATAGGATATATAAATAAAAAACATTAAATAATAATACATTCATACTAATTAAAATTGAATGTAGTTTTTACACGAGTTCAAAAAATTTCTTTAAACTTAATTATTGATATATTATTTTTAATGGTTTTTAGTTCGTTGGGGATGTGTATTATAACTTTTTACACCTTTGAAGACAAAACTATTTTGACCATGACTTGTGTGGAATTTAGGAATTTTAATATTATGTTGGTATCTGAGTGACTTATTCATCTCAAATTCTATATATTTGTTTATTTATTACATATACGGCCTAAGTGAATGATGGGGAATTTCAGCCGTATGTGGAATTGAATTTAACAAATGTATGCTTACGCGCGGACATAGAAAGATAAAGTTTAGTGCCTTTTGAAAAAATATATTTGTTTACTGACTATTAAACTAAGCCAAAATGTATTTTATTTTTATATTTCGGATTATCAGCGTGATGATTTTTTAAAGTTTTGTATTTCTGAAGTAACTCCGCGTGTGACGTCAGATGTTGTTCTCTATTAGTTCTTCCGATTGGTTCATTTACGGTTAGCCAACCGGATATTCACAGCTTTCATATCATTGGTTGGTTCATATGAACCAGTGACGTCAATCAAAGTAGTGCGTTTTTATTAAAATCTTTTATATTATTTTTTTCTTACATTTTAAAAAAACTTTGCAGTACAATTTAATGCTCTTATTTTTACCGCGCGCAAAAAAACATTTTTTGTATCCAATTTCCCGTAGGGCTGAAGTTCCTCATTAAAATAGTCTAAAAACCGCATACGTGCATCAAACTTAATCCGACTAAACTTCTCTCAAATCAGTAGTTTTACTTTTTGGCTATTAGGTACTCTGTAGACGTAGCTTAGTACGCAACTGCCGATTTAAATTGAATTATGCCGTGTTGTGTCGTTTACAAGTGTCCAAATAATGCAGGGATTAAAAATGGAATACCTAAAGGTAGGATTACATTTTACGTGTAAGAAGCGAATTCACAAGTTATATTATTTAAGAATTCGATTATTTTACCATCTATCACATTATTAAACAAAAGTACGTAAACATTTTGTTGGTATTGCCAGGGTAGTCGAATTTTTTACCCGGCTTTCTATTAATGAGCTTTAGTGTAATATTAAACGGTATTAATTTACTTGATTACTAAATGATTATTTTACCATTTTTTAACGTTTGCCTAGTACCGGTTTTATTTAAAGTCTAGTCGGTAAAATATTTTTTGTTGTAAAATATAACATAACAAAATGATCTTACAAAAATAATTCAATTTTTAAATAAGAAATGTGATCCCATCTTGTTTCTTTAAGATCCTAGCAGTATTTCTACACTTTAAAAGGACACAACACGGCATGTAAAAAAATACTACCCTGGCAACACTAACAAAATGACTATTTTGATTTCTTTGACAATCTGACAGATGGAAAAATAATTCAATTTTTAAATAATCTACTTGCTACTTACACATTAATTTGCTAATTATACATGAAATGTGATCCCATCCTGTTTCTTTAAGATCCTAGCAGTATTCTACACTTTAAAAGGACACAACACGGCATGGTTGAATTCAAATCAGGAGTTGCGTACTGAGCGACGTCTACAAAGTAACTAATGGGTCAAAACGTAAAACTTCTCATTTATGAGTAGTTTAGTCACCTTCTGTTTGATGCTCGTCTGCGGTTTCTGTACTATTCCTTATTATGTTGTACTGTGAAATTTCTTGAAAATGAATGAAATAAAAATAATAATAATAAAAACGCACTACTTTGCATGACGTCACTAGTTCTTTTGGATTAACCAATGACAAGAGAGTTGTGGTAGATTTCTGGTTAACGATCAGTCAACTGATCAATCCACAGAACTCATCGAGAAGAAGGGGAAGACAAATTGAGACGTCACACGCGAAGTAATTTCAAAAATAAAAAACTTTGAAAAATATAAGAGAACGTATAAAATTTGTTTGTGTCTGTACTATCTCGAAATTTAAAATATAAAAAAAATTATATAGACATGTCATTTTAGATTTTTTTGTTATGGTGGTTCAACCAAAAACGTATTATTTACCTGGGCCTCGATTGTGATGGGAAGATAAGGACGTCATACCTTCACCATTATAGTGTAGTTGAAGAAAAATTCTCTCTAGCGATTACGAAGATACACTACCGACCCCCCACCTTTAAGTTTTGGGTAGGTACATCGATATGAAACAAGGGGAAGCGTACGTCACGGTACAGCTTGCCCACCGCATACCGCACACCGCACCTGAGTACATAAGTCTCCTTGGCGGTGCCTACATACATGGAAAATTTGCTCGTTGCCGAACGAGAAAGGCTTCCCGAAGGAGCTCTCTGTAATCTGGTAGTCTTAGCACACTAGCGGACATGATCAATTCGCCGACATGTTTTTTTTTTTTACTTGCTAAGCCTCTATTTGTTTTTGCCTCGGCTTGCCAGCAGGCGGGAAAGAGGAGATATGGAAGGAGGTTATAAAAAACCACAACACCCAGACCAATTGAGAAAATTTTTCTTGTTTTTTTTTCTTGCAACTAGCGGGAATCGAACCCGCGACGCCACTTTCACAGTTAGACGTCTAACCAACTGCTCCACGGCGCCTGTCAGGAATGCAAAGGAATTAATAAAAAAGAGAAGGGAAATTAGAGTTCTAACAACACCCATTTAATAATATATCAAGCCTTTCTTCAACCTGGCTAAGGAAGGAGTACGTTTTATATGAGGAGGTAGCTCATTCCAAAGTCTGGCACCTTGTACGAGTGTATGAATATCATTCTAACCAAATAAATAATTCGTATTTGGTTGAACGACCACACTCAGAGTTTTACAAAGAAAGCTAAAATGATTGATGAATTTAATTAATAATCCACACTTAACGTAAAACAGATTTACTATGGTACAAATGTCTTCATGGTGTCCACAAGTTTCTCAATAATTAATCACGCGATTACGTGATTAAGTGAACAATATATTTATGAGATTAAAAGATTTCTCCTACACAGTGAGTGTTAATTAAATAACAGCATTTATCGATACTATTCCTGGCCGATTACCATTCGTTCCCATCCTTCCTTTGACCCATCCTCATGGTACCTACCTAACATCAAGTTAGAAGATATTCAAAATTGGAAGAAGATTCAGATTTAGAACAAAAACAAAACAACATTTTCGACTTGATATAAAATCGGATAAAAAGTGGTTGGAATCGTCGCGCGTCGTGGAAAACGTTGTTATATTTTATAGTTCATTTTGTGATCCAGTGCCAGAAATTGAAGAGCATTCAGATTATATGATTTTTATTATTATTATACTTAATGTTCTTAAAATAAATATTAAAAAATTATTTGATTATTGAATACATGAAAATAAAATTTTTATATGTATAAATTATATGTATTTATTTGATATGCAATATATTTTCTTTACTAACTTTGTATACTATGTGGAAATCTTGTATTAGTTCTGAGTTTATACACTATATCTATTTGTTTACTTTAAATATGTATATAGAACTGTTGATTTCCCAAATAAAATAAAGTAAAATAATAAAATATTAAACGTAGGTATTCATTCCATGTTCCTATACTTTCTCAAATATTTCCCAATAACAAAACTGAATGAAATTCGTTTTTCATTCACAGTCCGCCTTTTCGTTAACAGTGAGTAAAAATATGATGTATTTTCGCTTTACAGATTAATTTCAAAAATAAGAATCAAAGAACATACAAGATGCTTAATTACCATAAGCATCAAACCACCACATTGCTTATGTTTGAACATCTATATTTCTGGGCATTTGACAGTTTTTTTTAAAAGAGTCATTGACACATTTCTGGTCATGCGATTATAAAAAGATACCGTAGCAGAATGATCAAACGAGGTTATCCTGTATTTTAAATTATTTCAAACAAAAAACTCGCATGACTTTCACACAAAAATTTCTTGTACTTGGCCCCCTGGGAGTGTTCAATGTCCTGGATGAATATACTATGTTCTCCAAAACAAGCGCCATTTTTAGAAGAGTAAAAGTTGGATTTTGTCTAAGGGAAGAGAGCATTGCAGGAGACTGCTGCGAGACATTGCATACATTGATATACTATTAAGCGTGTTGTCCAGATGTCCATGTGTTAATAATATGCATGCTTCCACATTCCATTATGTTGTATACCAACTCAACACAGGGATCTTGGCCTCATAGAGTTTGGGAAACGCTATTTTTATTTGTGATGTGTATTTTCATATAAAAAAATAAACAATAATATTTCGAGTTTGTCCAAATTTTTGTAGACAAGGACTGGATTCAACTCCCTAGGGAGCTGTTTATATTAACATATTACAACAGAGATGAAGAACATTTAAGATAAGGTAATATAGAAGTCTAAACATCAACAGATGAAAGAATTGAAGGAATATAGATGTTTAAATATTGGCAGAATGGTGAATGTTACACAGTGTGTAAAGTGGCCACTTAAACCTAAGCAAGGACATATTGGCGAACAAAATGAAAAACAATATTTTCAAAGCTAGAGTACATAAATGGATTACTAAAAAGACTAGACAGGAAGCTGAGGAATATGTTTCATATATAAGAATGTAATTATAGTTTCTTGAAAATCCTTTTTCGTTTTATTGATGTGGATATGTTTTAATTTTTTATTTTTTTATTTTATATTTCTTTTAAATTTTTATACAATTGATGTGAAATTATGTACAATTATGTATGAATAAAAAATACACTGACACTCCGGAACGTGCCTGTGGGCCAGTGGAGTGGCTATATCCATAAAAATATATATATATTGAATGTACCTACCTATTGTATAGACATTTTTGTTAACTATGTATTTGTATTGTATTTTATATTGGATTAAATAAATAAATAAATAAAAAAATAAAACCAGCCATTGACAGGTCATAAGCCCTGTAGATGCCTAGACTTCTATATTACCTTATCTTAAATGTTCTTCATCTCTGTTGTAATATGTTAATATAAATAAACAATGTTTCAATTTTTTTGTAGATAAGGACTGGATTCAATCCCCTAGGAAGCTGTTAATATTAACATAACACAACAAAGATTAATATTTTTTGAAGAAGGGAAAATAGAAGTCTAGGCATCCACAGGGCTTATGACCTGTCATTGGCTGGTTTAAGTGGTCACTTTGTGTAACATTCATCATTCTGTCCAAATTAAAAGACCTATATTTCGTCGATTCTTCCATCTGTTGACGTTTGTGAAGAAAAGTTAATTATCCCTGTTGTATATTGTTAATATTTACAGCTCCCTAGAGGGTTGAATCCAGTCCTTGTCTATAAATATTTGGACAAACTAAAAACCTTGCTGATAAATCCACCTGGTCCAAGAAGAAGTGTATAAATTAAAAATTATTTGCAAGCGTTGCCTAGTATGTAGGTGAAATAATTTAATCATATGAATCTGTCCCGCAACAATAAAGGTTTCAGCTCTTTAACTTCAAAGGAATCTAGATGTTCAAATATGGACAGAATGGTGAATGTTACACATTGTGTAAAGTGACCACTTAAACCATCCAATGACAGGTCATAAGGGGTCATATAGGCCCTGTGGATGCCTAGACTTCTTTTTTCCCTTCTCTAAACAGTTCTTCTTGTTGCATTATGTTTGAATAAATAAGGTGTATCTGGTTCTTGCATGTTGGTTTAATTGGTGTCCTGACAAAGAGACGCGAACGTCTCGAAACCGGTAAACATAGAAAAGTCGGTAAGTGGTTATGGACAAATATTTAATGAGGAGAAGTGCAGTGTTACGGGAAATTGAATTTGATATTTTTTACTTGCATAACTAATAAAAGAAATCAAATAAGCGATTTATTTAACCAAATTAACAATATTTCCTTTAGTCCACTCCTGTCTAGTTTTAAAGATTGTATCCATCTCACTTAACAATTCCCATATTTGCTAGAGAAACATGACGAAAAGACTTGACTAATTATCTCCATTTGTTTCGATGTATATTTATTCAACACATCACAACAGAGATGAAGAATATTTTAGAGAAGGCAATATAGAAGTCTAGGAATCCACAGGGCTTATGACCTGTCAACTGGCTGGTTTAAGTGGCCACTTTACACACTGTGTAACATTCACCATTCTGTCCATATTTGGACATTTATATTCCTTCAACTCTTTCATCTGTTGATGATTGTGAAGTTAAAGAGCTAAAACGTTTATTTATGCGGGTGAGATTCGTCTAATTAAATTATTTCACCTACATACTCAAAGGCAACGCCTCAAAATTAATTTTTTTTCCCAATTTCTATACTTCTTCATGGACCAGGGGTGGTATTCCAAACGCTCTCACGGCCGTATTGTCTCGCGTATTTACATACAAAATACACGAGAAAATTTGTTTTCTCGTGCCGCGAGAATTGTTCAGAATAGCACCCCAGGTGGATTTATCAACAATATCAACATATCGTGTTGATGTTCACACCTCCCCAGGGAGTTGAATTCAGTCCTTGTCTACAAAAATTTGGACAAACCCAAAATAATGTTGTATATTTATCCGATAACATTTAGTTATCACCGTTAAAATAAAATGGGATAATATTCATATGTTAAGTATACCTTGATAAATAAGTTTTTTGTAGCTTTGAAACCGGTCGGTAGAAAAAATCCAAATATGTGATTATAAACTAAGTTTATATTTGAAGCACTTACTTTGTGGTTATTCATTACAATAAAATAAATATAACAACTTTCTTTTTAACTCTATTTTTTTTTCCACTGACCGGTTTCAAAGCAAACAAGCTTCTTCGTCAAGGTTTACGTAACTAATGGATTGATTCCTTTTTTATTTTTATCATGTTCACTAAATACTACACGTGGACCCAATAAATCAAGTTGTTTTTTCCCTACACGGGTGGTAATTTGATATCATTATTTTCGAAGTTAGACAGGAGAGGACTAAAAGAAATATTGTTTATTTGGTTATTAATCATTGTTTTCTTATTATGGATTGCTTTTTTAATTTCTAAGTTGTCTAATTGTAATATTTTATTTTCAACATGAAGTACTTTTAATCCAGTGTTGTAGAAAATAATTGAAGTTATGATTATTTTCTATCAGATGATTTGCGAATTCAGAAAAATTATTATTATTTAAGCATCGTAAGTGTTCTTTTACTCCAATATTAAAGTTTCTTTTAGTTTTTCCAATGTAGATTGAATGGCAATCATTACAATTTAATTGGTATATCCCAGATTTATTATATTTATGGACTTTTTCTTTGTGATTTTTTAACGATGTTCGTATATTATTAGTTGTGTAGAGAGCCGGTTTAATGTTTGATGGTAGGGAGTCAGATAATTGTTTCGAAAAAATGTGGAAAATAAAAAAATTGTGGTTAAAAACAAAGTTGTTTTATTTATTTTATTAATAAAAGCAAAGTTGTTTTTTATTTATTTTATTATAATGAAAAACCAAAAAAATTGTTCATCAAATGTAGATTTTTAAATATTTTTTTAATTGCGTACAGTTGTAGAAGGTGTGATATGATCTTCTTAAGAGGTCAACGTTTTCTTCTGGCAAATCTCGTTTAAAGATGTGTTAACACCCGCATAAAGTATCCTTTTATATTATTGCGCAAAACAAGAACTTGTTATCAAAATAGATTGATCATTTCAATATATACGAGTCACGAAATAAATCGCCAAAATCATTAGATGTTCGATTTATTAAAGTCAGTTTTCATAATCATGGCGTCCACGAAGATTCTCCGGGCCTCTCTGTCGGCTGCCAGCACCAGGGCATGCGCCCAAGTCAGGTCGCGTCTCGTGGTTCCGGCATGGACTGCAGACAAACAGTCAGCAGCGGACGCCCAATACGCGGAGAACCTGGTGCCTTGCAAAGGAGTCGAGTCTGGTTAAGGCTCTCAGGAGGCGTCCGTAGTATATGGCCATGCCAACTGTATCGCCTCCGCTTGATGTCACTTGTCACCGAAGTTTGCTGTGTTTGTTGTTTTTTTACTTCATCCATTCTGAAATCTCAGTATTTTGCTGTTTTGCTTGAGAGAAAAATAGGCATAAACTCCATATATATAGTATATATAGTTGGATAATTTATATAGCGCCACTTTTGTGAAAATCACCTCAAGGGCGCTGTACAATTAATAAATATCCCAGTACGTCTTGCAGCTACAGAGCGCATGGACGGTTGGGATTCTAGTTCCTCGTTTTCAATTAAGATCGATCAAAAATTATAACAGATAGGAGCTAGATTACAGAACGTCTTGCAGCTACAGAGCGCATAGACAGTTAGAAATTTAGCCCCCATTTACACATTTTAAAAATTGACAAATACATTTAGTGTATTAATGATACTAAAAAATAAATAATAATATGAATAATAAAAAGGAGTAAGATTACAACGCGTCTTGCAGCTACTAAGCGCATAGACGATTGGAATTCTAGACCCCATTTACAAAATTTAGGTATTTTAAAGTTGATATATGGAAAGCTAGATAACCAATCATCGTGCAGCTACAAAGCGCATGGACGAGAGGAATTCCAGCAAAGTTAAAACAATATCAATAAATTTATAAAAAATAGAGTATAGTAGTAAATTGGTCAAGTGTTCATGCCAAGAAGTAAGCAATAAAAAACTAAATAAATCAAACACTGTTTCAACTCCATGGTTAACAAAGGGAGATAGATGTCCGAAGAGAAGCTTTTGTAGACAGTAGGTAGATACCGTCGCCATGTGGCCCGCTGGCTGGTAGATAGTTTCTGGAAACGCACGTGTGTAGTACTATTATGCCTATTGTTCCAATGACTTGGTGTCCATTTTGGTCCGTATTATTTCGTTTTATGAGACGCAACATTCCTAAACTCTGTCTCATCCATAAAAGCGAATAATAATATCTGTACACTAAAGCTGAAAGTTCTAACGTTCTTCACGTTTGTGTTTTAAAATTTACAATTAGCACTACTTTAACGTTTTAGTATCAATATTTTCTTAGTATCTAACAAAAATTTCAAGCTTTTCGAAACAAAATGGTATAGGCTTTTTAAAAGTTCTATGAATTGTGATTTTTTAAAGAAATATTTCCCCTCTTATGATTCACCAAATATTTCAATGTTGGAGACTATTTTTAACGATTTGTAAATGAAAATCAGTTGTGGTAAAGGGTTTGAACCTCGGACCACTGATCGCGGGACGAAAACCCGTCTTAAAGTCGTATGAGAATCTATTGATTAAAAAAGTGTCATGGCGGCCTTTCTTTACATTTTTAAGTAGTATTTATATGCGCTCGCAGAATCTAAGTAAAAAAAATAACCAAAAATGTGTGTATTACACGGCACAATATTCTTATACAAAATAAAACCGATTTTTCAATCCTTTCGTGTCAAAGCGTTTTTGACCAGTATGCTCTCTCTGGATTCAATCCTCTAAGATGGATGGATGTGCATCCCTTCTGCCACACCCTTAGTTTATCTCCTCAGACGTCCCCTCTATTACCTCAACTAGGATACCCTCGTGAAGCACCACGAGTCAAATCCATCTAGCACGTCTTTCAAAGATGGTCTTAACCAGGTGCCTGCCTCCTTCGATTCTTCTAGGAACCTCGTCGTTTGTAATGCGGTTTCTCCATGAAATTCCTAGAATTATTCCATTCACATTTCAAAAGCCTTTACCGTATATTCACGGAGAATAGACTGCTGTGCATATGCAAACCACGAGCCCATTACGTCATATCGCATGATCGGGCCATTTCAGACCACGGCAAAAATCTACAAGGCATAATAAAATACAATACGGTGGATCGATGTTTATTGTTTTAGAATTAATGGTTTATTTAATTCCTGGCAAACGCAATAACCAGTCAACACGAGGCTGATTAATCTCCAGTCGACTTCCTTTTGCAGGATTTTTACCTGAGAATCTCTATTGTTAAGTTTGACTATATTATTTAAATCAGGTTGTGGTTTCGTAGCTAGTGTTGTGGACATACGGATCAGAGGTCCAAGGTTCGAACCTCTATTTAACCCAACATGATTTCCATTTTCTAATAGTGAGTTATTTACAACTCGTTGAAAACGAAATTGAAATATTTGGGTAAATTATAAAAACGCTAATATTTCTTTTTTTTTAAATAATACACTAACCGAAGCGTTTTCATCAATATTTTTATTAAAATAATAAACTATGGGGATTTATAAAAAAAAACGAAAAGACGAATACTATCAAATTTCAATAGGTACAAAAGAATCTAATAAATGTCAATCCGCTATAATTTTACTGTGTCGTTTAGATTAAGATGCTTTGATTTATTTGATTTTTTTGCACCACAACGGGCCAGGAGGCCCAACTACAGCGGTGAATTACATCACAGAATATCCAGACTTGAGAAAAATCACATTTTATTTTTTTTGTTCTAACTGAGAATTGAACCCGGAAGCTTCCGTGCGTGAGACCACTACACTACGGAGGCCGCCAATATATGATGTGTGAAAAGGGCTTTTCTCAGACGGATATCACGCGGCTGGTTTGTTTATTTGGAAATTCTTGTAATAATGAACAGACTTTAGACTCTTTTTATCCCTTTCGGATAGGCACCACGTCTCGCAGCCGTACATTAAGACACTCTATAGATACGTCTCGGCAAGGAGCTTGCGTTGTTTCAGGTCTACATTATTTGGCTGTTTTAAAAAAGATTTTCTCTTTAACGTGACACATTTTGCCTGATGTACTCGGCTGTCAACTTCACTGTTCACTGTCTGTTCCAAGATCCAAACCTCGAACCTTTAGATTTCATAAGCCAAGATAAAATGTTATTTTAGTTTTCTGGCCAGTTTTTCCGATCCATGTAATACAGACATAATCCATAATGTATTTTTTATCAAAGAATTAGCAGTTGCCATTCCAATATGGTGCCACACCATATTCAGATGACCGACCAGTCTTTTTAGATGTCACATATTCAACGAAAAATCGCCAACCCGGCGAGACATAGCATCTTATAGTTATTTACGTGGGAATATTACTGTTTTGTTTTTAAATTACTGTAATTTATTTGGTACCGCGATCATAATCGTAAGTTCAATAAACGTTATAATTAGACAAACAAAAAATCTAAGCTAGTCGGCTCTTCGGTGTTAGTGAATATCTAATATTTTGGCACCTACATACATAAAATGGCATCGTGCTTTCATGATCAAAGGTGCGGATAATGTCTCATGTGGCTTTATTTTAATCAGCGCCTGAGCATTCGATCTCTCCCACTTCTTTATAATATTCATCACAATCCTTGCGCAGTAAAATATCTTGCTCAAAATTTCAATTACCTTTCTGATCATGTCTACAACTTCGCTCTTATCAGGAGAGAACGCTTTCCACTCCTTGACATAGTATATAATTTTTCAGCAATTCCATTTCTATCCAAGGTGCCAGACTTTAGAATTGGCTACCTCGTCATATAAAAAATACATCTTCCCTTGTCACTTTCTAGAAACGCCCGTAAAATTATTTCATATCTTTAAAACCCTTTTTCTTATTAAAAAAAGATTTTCTTTTCTTGGATCCTCTCCGTGTCTCCTTTTAAACTAATTACCATATTCCACATTCCTTATCGTAAAGATAATATGTATTGGATAAGTGTAATAACTTGAAGGTGACCAAAGAGAATATGCTTACTGTAGAGATAGAGTTAATATAGAGAAATACGTTCTTCAGCTAGGGAGCGCTGAATCTGAGTGCCGTTCGAGTGATTTCTTTCGGCCTTCTGACGATTGCAACGTTCCACGTGGATCTGCCCACTCTTACGTCATGAGTCATGAATGGCACCGCAGCAACATCTATCGAGCAGTGAGTGTCATTACTTCATTATTTTAGATAATAAAATTACGTGTGCGAGCTCTATATGTCTGCTAAAAAACAGCTGTAATTTTAAACTAAACATGTGTATTTATATAGGTTTAGGTTTTATCAAATGTAAGTACAAATTTTTACATTTTTTTTCTTTTGACCAGTCTGTTTTTTAACTGGCTGAAAGATATCGCTTTTATCAATAAGCCAAGCCAAAATGAATATTTTATGTACATGAATTTAAAATAAATAAGGGTTAAAAAGTTTGACATGTTTTGGAAGTATCCATGTATATGATGATGAAAGTTTTGTGGTTAAATTATTTGTGATGCACTTTTGACCATTTTTACCGCTATTTAAATAATCTGATAACACTGATCAAACAATCGGTGCATTATGTTTTTTTCTTTATTTTATTTCTGTAGGAAAGAATGCATAAGGCAATGTATTAGTTTTTATTTTATTTCATTGGAAAGCTAACAGACATTTCGGTAGTCAGATGGCAGAAGGGACCATCTGTATTTTTTTCTGTTTTTTAGTTTTCAAAAGTTTTTATCAATATTTCAGTAAATACACATGGAAAAAAAAACACCATAATTTAGAACGGTAATTTACTATTGAAAAACAACTCTAGAATATTTCAGTTTGGGGATTGAAGTCTTGAAATTGAGTCGTATTTCAACTCTCCTGAACATTTTTGAAAATTACAGATGGTCCCTTCTGCCATCTGACTACCGATTTATAAATTTATAAGATACAATTATAATATAAATATATATCATAAAGTCCAATTAGAGGCTTCCGCATAATATTGTTATTGTAAATGTTGTCAAATGAAAATTATACATAACATAAAATAACTTATCATACACAACTTATTATATTACTAAAAATGTCAATTTGATACATTTTATTAAAAAATATTGTTAAAAATAAATCTAGACAGCAGACATTTATTATATGCCCACGTACATAACTGCACATAACCTGCATAATATAGGCTGCGGATTCAAGGCGCACAATTTATTTTGTGGATTTCATTTTAAAAGGAAGTTAAAGATATGTTATTAATATCAATACAATTTAATTAATAATATATTGCAGGTTTTATTGATATATTGCAGGTTTTATTTGCAAATGAATTTTGAAAAGATTAAGTGGAACATTTAGACATTTTAAATAGAGATTGTTTTCTGGTCTGCGTTACTGGGACTCTAAAAATAATAAATGATTGAATCTTAGGGAAATCTATCATGTTATATTTTTTTTTTACATAAATGACTAACCTAATTTTTATGCATAATTATTATACCAATCGCAGCGTATCTTGATCATTTTCGTTACATGACGGTAAGATTATTAGTCTTACGCTTTACAGCTACAGCCTTACGCCAGTCCAGATACTCCTCTAGTGTAAAAAGACATTTTTATTGAAATTTATTTATTTATTAGTTTATACATACATTGTTTAAAAAATGGCACAAAAAACACTCTGGCAAATTCTGCTTGTACTAGGAGTAGGCTCAGTACAGGAAGGGTCGGCAAGCCAGAAATATTAATACGCTTAATGTTGCAATCGGTTCCTATATGGGCAAATGCCTGTCCTAAGAAACCAATTTGTTGCGGCAAATATGGTTTTTGAATGTGTTTCCTATAAATAAAAATAATATTGAAGAAATAGAAAAACGGTTAGAGCCCAAAAGAGAAGAAAAGAAAAAAAGTACAGTTTACATTAAATGTAAAAATAAAATAAAATATACAAATACATACATATATACACACATATATATACATATACATATACACACATACATACATAATATATATGCACATGCAAAAATATAATAAATTAATGTTGAAATGTTGACCATGGTGGGAATAGAACCCGAGACCTCTTGCATGGTTGGCAAAAGCGCTGACCAATTGACGACAAACCAGCCATTTAAATCACAAAGCGTAATTTAAAATATTTTCTTTTCAGGTCAATTACGAATGCTTACTATAAACTTGGAGTGCATTGCATAACTTGGCTACGAGGAACATTTATCACTGTCTCCGTAAGATATAATATACCCAAATAAGACTTGAACCTGACAGACTCAACTTAATAAAATTGTTTATGAAGTGTTCCACATTACACGATAATGTTTTTTCAAAATGGTTCTGCTATCCAAACTAGTGTTCAAACCATTAATAATGCATATTTTAATATTTAATATGGCAAAACGACCCTGAAATCGCTGTGTGTTAAAGATAACATCTTTATTAAGAGGACAGGCGGTGGAAGAGAATTTCGATGAATAGGTATTTGAACATTGTTTTTCCATCACTCTCTCGCTAATGCATTCCCGATACTGCACATCGGACTAACTAAAATCGATAAAATCGACGTTTCGCAGTCCCGTTTTTCACACTCCAAAACGGAGCTGATTTCGTTATTTTTACAAAATCTTTTTATACTAAAACTCTTGTATTAGACTGAGAATATGTATACCGTACTTAGAGTATATGTATATACTCTAAGATACCGTACGTCCAAAGACAGCAGATTGAACTGGACGCATTTAATTGTTTTCGGGTGGTCTTAAATCCTTTAATAAACTATTTATCAGGAGACACGCTGCTGTAGTGCCATAATCCAGGCAGAAAGCCAGGGAATACGTTTGTATGACGAAACATCAGATAACGCTTCCTCTAAGAGACGTATTAATTTATTATTTCAACTTACATTTTGTCATGATCGTGAAATAAAATTCAAAATAATTGTCCATCACGCGCCCTACGAAATCACCCAATCTTTAAAATATCTAACGTCAATGCGAACTATTGTCAGAATTCGTTTTAACATAGATCTTGTTCAACTTTTAACAGCTTTTTCTTACTTAGCTTACATTGCATTACATACTATGATATTTTATTTTTCATTCATTTTTTTTTACTTTCAATATATCGCTTTAATATATTTTTTAACTACCTTTAAATTAAAAGCTTAATCTTGCTTTTTCAAATTTTAAAGATTACATAAAATAGTGTTTTTTTCATTTCTTTTAATTACTCAGAGCATGTTTTTATATTTATAAACTACGTTTAAACACCATAAAATTGCTTTTAAAAATAGTATTTTGCTTTTCTTACGCTGAAATTTTATTATTTTGAAGCTGTTTTTTTATTTAACTTTAAATGTCTTTAATTGTTGCTTCTCATCTGTTCTTTTTAAATTCCTAAAAATATATTTTAATAGCGATATATGTTTCCTTTTTTAAAATTTAATTTGGATTTAAGCATATTTTTTATTAAAAAATTTACTTTTTAATTACTTTTGGGGTGTTTTTTACTTTTAATATTATTTCTACATATGTAAATACTGACTAGATGCATTTAACTTAACCTTTTTACTTTGAATTTTTTTTTTTTATTATTTTCAGTTATGTGTTTTTTCCATTATAATATTATTGCACTCGAAAAATTAAAAATATTTGATTGATAACCTCATTTTATTTATTTATTTTAACACTTTATAGATGTATACAATATATATGTATATACATATAAGGGCAGGCATATTGCCTTAAGGCAGTTTCCTCCTACCTACCCAAACCGTTCAGTTTGAGAAAATTACAAGTACATGGACATATTCTATAATCTTATAATTTTATACAAAATTTTAAAAAATACCAAATAAAAATTAACACTGTACTATGAAGAAAGGAGAGGAGATGGGAAGAAGAAGGAGAAAGAAACAACTCAAAGATTTAGATAGTGACATTTCAATCTTGATTTCAATGTAAATAAAGAAGGGGCTTCTCTAACATTAGTGGGTAGATTATTCCACAATCGAGTAGCTACTACTGCGAAAGAGGAAGCAAGAAAATTAGAGCGGTGAAAGGGTATTAAAAGGGTTATCTCGTTACTAGAACGAAGAGATAAGCATGTACAAACCTTAGCATGTAATATAATATGGACACTTCACAGGTCCGTTTGAATAAAGTCTAATTTTATATACTATAAAACTGTATAATTGTATTGTATGTTTCCTGAATAAAAGAAAATTAAATCATTAATGTCGGGTTGTGGTCCCGTAGTGTGGCGGACTCACGGATCAGAGGTCCGAGGTTCGAACATTACTCTACCCCAACTTGATTTCCATTTTCTAATAGTGAGTTATTTAAAACTCCTTGGCCATTGGTGAGTTATTTAAAAAAAAAAGTTATTTAAAAAAAATTGCCACCAAAATTGAAATATTTGGGTAAATTATTAGAACGCTATTTTTTTTATTTAATAATAATGTAATAAATAAGTATTTTCCATTTCTGTCTGACGGTGGTAATCTTGGTAAACAATTTCTTATTTGGCGATGGATAGTTCCGCTGTAGATATTGGTACTTTGGTACCAAGTACCAAGTAATCCCACGTCCGCGTCCGCGTCCGGGCCGTACTTCTATCACAGCGTAATGTTCGTAATGGAATTATTAGAGAACCATAAATCTCTAGTCTCTCTGCCGGTATGAAGAGGTGATATTGACATTACTTATTATTCAATTCCCATATACCACAAATTAATGGCGCAGTCAATCAAAGTTTACTAAAAAGAAAAATCTACGCCATCAACATAACCTAAAATAAAAACACAATATCTACCTCCTTTGTTTATCGGCGAGAGAAAAACCTTTGTTGATTCCATCGTTAAATTTAATGTATTCATGTTTTGTTACTTGTCTTTTTACATTATATTATGCTAAAATAAATCGAATCAATACTAATAATTAGTAATCATAAAAATGTTAACATTTATAATAAGGTTGAAGATATTTTAATCACCCAACGGAATAAGAACATTTAAGAGAAGGTAATATAGAAGCCTAGGCATCTACAGGGTTTATGACCTGTCAATGGCTGGTTTAAGTGGCCACTTTACACACTGTGTAACATTCACCATTCTGCCCATATTTGAACATCTACATCGCCATTCTTAAATGTTCTTTATCTCTGTTGCAATATGTTAATCTAAACAGCTCCCGGGGAGTTGAATCCAGTCCTTGTCTAAAAAAATTTGGACAAACTCAAAATATTGTTAATGGAATAAGAGTAATTGTTGACATTTTTTACGCATAGCAACACTCATATGTCAATTTGACAGGTGTTTAGCGCCAAAAATTATTACTTATAGTTCATTAATCCTTTGGAAACTCATATTGGTGTTTGTTGGTGTACTATCTGTTGTTTTAGTTACAGTTTCTCAATTATAGACTCATTTTATAAATTGCTTGCATATCAAACAATGTTTTTGAGTTAGTTTAAATAATGGATATCACGCTGCGGAATAGGGAAAAGATTATAACCTTAAGTGAACATACATCAATGACTCAAAAAGAGATTGCAAAAGAATGTTTTATGAGTCAGGGAGCTGTCAGCGAGATTATTAAGCAGAAAAGAGAAACAGGGTCAGCTGAAGCAAAGATAATTAGGAAATGTGGAAAAAACCTGAAAACTAGTGTCCGATATGAAATTATCTTTAATCAGAAATAATAATTTAACCCCCAGAAAAACAAGTTACGAACTTCAACGAGATTTGGCAGCCACTGGGGTGATGATACATGACTCAACAGTACGAAGAAGACTCAGTGAATCTGGAAAAAAACGCAATTCGACCACAGAAGAAACAACTCCTGACGGCACGTATGATGAAGCAAAGGCTTATTTTGGCTAGAAAATATACCAAATGGACTGTAGAAGACTGGAGGAAGGTGCTGTTTTCAAATGAGACCCACTTTCTCGTGCAGGAATATGGCACAAAATTTGTTTAAAAAAGTGGGGATAAAAAACTTAAGGTGCTCATATTGACCAAACGGTGAAATATCCTGTAAAGAAGATGTTTTGGGGCTGCTTTTCGTATATGGGAACCGGATTTTTGATACCAATAGAAGGAATGATGAATAGCCTAAAGTATAAAGATCTATTGGAGCAGCACTTGAGTACAGAATTGAGTAAATGTCGTCTTAATGGTGGGGCTGTATTTCAACGGGACTCGGCTTCTTGTCGCGTATCGAAGTTTATGCTTAAGTATTTCAATGGACTGGCCTGGAAATTCACCTGACCTTAATCCTATAGAAAATTTGTGGGCGATTTGTAAATCTAGGATACAAAAATTGGACTGCACCACCAAGATAAAGATGATAGAAGCTGTCATTCAAATGTGATTTTGAGATGACAGAATAAAAGAAAATTGCCGAAATTAAATTAATTCCATTTTAAAACGTGTTCAGGCATAAAAGAAAAAGGAGGACATTTATCCTAACAAATAAAAAATATTTTATTTATTTATTTTAAAGAAACAAACATTTAAAAAAATACGGTTTAAAGACAGGCCAGCAAAGTTTTTAAATAATAATCATACATATCAAATTGTCGTACAACAAAAGGGTGTGTTTATGTGTATTTGTATGAGAGTAAGTGTAGATGTGTGTTTATGTGTATTTGTGTGGGAGTGAGTGTTCAGGTGAGTGTAAGTCTGAGCATCATAAAATAGCAAGTGGGATCGTATCGCAGCCAGAAAAAAATGAATCTTAATTTATTTTTAAATAAATTAAGGGGTATGTAAAATATATTAATGGATGAGAAAAAAGCATTATAGTTAGAGCAAGAACGATAGAGTCAAGATTGTTGTGCATAGTTAGTGCTACAGGCTAGCAGATGGAATAAATACTTATTTCTTGTCACGCGAAAGGGGGCATTAAAAGAGTCTACTTTATTATTTGATAATTTGTGTAAATAGCATAATACGGATACAGTGCGTCTATTTTCAAGGGTAAAAAATCCATTTTGTTCGGCAAATTGGCTGTAAGTACAAAACTTTTTATTGTTTTTATAATCTAGGTATTTAAAAAAATTTCAACAGAGATGAAGAACATTTAAGAGAAGGTAATATCGCAGTATAGGCATCTACAGGGCTTATGACCTGTCAATGGCTGGTTTAAGTGGCCACTTTACACACTGTATAACATTCACCATTCTGCCCATATTTGAACATCTTTATTCCTTCCGTTCTTTCATCTGTTGATGTTTGGGAAGTCAAAGAGCTGAAACCTTCATTTATGCGGGTGAGATTCATCTAATTGAATTATTTCACCTATATACTAGGCAACGCCTGAAAATATTATTTTTTCAATTTCTATACTTCTTCATGGACCAGGTAATTTATCAACAATATGTCTGTCCAAATTTTTGTAGACAAGGACTGGATTCAAGTCCCTGGGGAGCTTTATTGAAATATTTAAACCCTACTAATTGTCTACATGGACAATATCCATTAATAAATAATAAAAACTGCAGTAATTTATCACTAACGGCTCTTGGTCCCGTAGCGAATTTATTTCGTGTACGAATAAATAACCAATTGAAAGTGTAGATTTTAAATTATGTTACAAAAACAGCGCTATATGAGTTATCCATAAAAATAAAAAGCATATTATTGTGTACATTATTGAGGAATTTCCCTTTTTTTCGAAATTTAAAAAAAAAATAGGTAGGTACGTATGTGAAAATTGAATTATTTCACCTACATACTAGGCAATGCCTGAAAATGTTATTTTTTCAATTTCTATACTTCTTCATGGACCAGGTGGATTTATCAACAATATTTTGAGTTTGTCTAAATTTTTGTAGACAAGGACTGGATTCAACTCCCCGGGGAGCTGTTTATATCAATATATTACAACAGAGATGAAGAACATTTAAGATAAGGGAATCCAGCCCATGTCTACAAAAATTTGGAGAAACTCAAAATATTGTTGTTAAAAATTTTCGTTGAATATTTTCAATCCTTTTTATGTTTGTTATTTATTGCGGGCTCCACACAACTATTATATGAGTGTATGTTACATGTAACTCAAAATATTAATAAAAAACGCATTTTATGATTACAGGTAATTTTATTCCATTAATAAAGTATATCTGATGGTGGGGTATTACCATTGAATAAATGTGGGTATTACGAATACCACAAACTTGCGTTTTTATTCATATTAAACCTATGTAAAATACAAGGATATAGTTAATATTATATATTAGATAAAATCTTAGTTGCGTGTTACTTTCAGTGCTCAGTGCTCAGTAGGCTAGTGGTCCGATTCGGGCAGTGACATCATGACAGCGCGGTTCGCATCCCACGCCCGGCAAGGAAGGACGTGGGCGTGCAATCTTCTCCCGGCGAAGTATTGGCCACCATCTGCTGTGCACTTTATGTCATCCCGCCACATTATGTATCATTACTAGACGACAAATTACATTGATCTTAATGTCACATTTAAAAAAAAAAAATATTTTATTTAAATGTAATTATACATTTTTACAGTTTTCAAAATTTCAATTGTTGTATTTTTACTAAAACTAAAACCCCACCAAGCCACTTTCTGTAGCTTGTTGGTGGAGATAATATTTATACTAGCTTGTTGGACATGGGGGTGCTTCATGACATACTTAGTGGACGCCTTGATAGTCCGGCTCTTTTGTCGGAGTTATCATTAAATGTCCCCGGCTACCGCACCCGTCACACGTCGAGCTCTCTATTTCATCTGCCAGCAGTTCGTACGAACTATACCCAGAACTCTCCACTTATACGTTTTGTTAGTGAATATAATTAGAACTTTCCCCTTATTGATCCATTTGATTGTAAAAAAATAACAGTTAAAATGCGCGTCTTAAAACATTTTATTATATTTTATCTCTAATTCTTAATATTTTTAATATATTTATATTTTCGACACTTGACACTTGTGCAATATTTACACACATGTCCACCCTCATTCCAATATAACACCCACCCTCTCACTTACTTACACTCACACAAACACACTAGTATGTATTGTAGTGTATTTAATGTATTTCTGTGGATATCTGTCATTGGTTTTATTCTCTGTATATTTTATTTGTTGTATTCTTGTTACATGTATTACTGTTGATATCCCCAATAAATAATAAAATAAAAAAACTTATACAGATTGTTCTTTAAACCCTGTCACATCCGAAACCACGATGATTAGTATGGGCAGTAAGACATATTAGCATATTTAAAAAAATATTTAGAACCAAGAATTTTTTTTTTAATAAAATATTTAAAAAAACAAATGGTTGCTTACTTCTGCAGAGGAGAAGCGAGGGGGGCGTGGCCGCGCGGTTGACAGTGTATCAGACTCTCCCTCCTCGTTTCTCCCCTGCAGAAGTAAGCAACTAGTTGTTTTATTTAATATTTTATTTTTGTAAATTTTATTCGTTCTAAAAAATTATTTTAATGTGCCAATGTGTCTTCTTGCTCATACTGATCATCGTGGTTTCGGATGTGACAGGGTGTATAGAACACTCTGTATAACATTATCTACATGTATACAAAACAATGAATAACAGATATAAATTAACAGCCGGAAAGATCAGAATATACATGTTTTAATACAAGAAAATATAATTTTTTTAAATATTTACACATACGTTACTATTCATATATAAATTCTTGATCGAGTAGCCACTCTCTTGTTATATTGAGAGTTAAATTTACGTTCTTTCGGCAATAAATTAAAAATGCTAGGTACTAAATATTTGAGAGTTCTATTTCCATACTTATTACATACTTTTGGTACTACCGAGCCATCATTAGACGTGAAGCGTGTATTATGGTTATGTTTGAGAGGAAACTTGAATGTGTTACTATTAAATTGTTAAAAAATTATGCAAAGCCACAGTAGTCCTCGAACAGGCAGAGTTTTGATTGTTATGTACAGGAGATCATTATTACTTCTTTGTTCGTAAATCTCTGCTGGTACAATTCTCTTAACTATAGAGTACTGTAGACCCTGGATCATTTTAATATTAGTTTTAGTCGAATGTCCCCACGACTTTATACCATATCTTATTATTGATTCTACTAAATTAAATATTATTTTCGTGTTACTCCGACACGTCTGCTAATAATTTGCAAAAACTACCTTTGAACGTTACATAATATCACTTCAGTACCTCTTTCTACGATTTTTGGATGGTGTTAGGCAAAAATCTATCAATTAAAAAAAAATTGTCATGATCCAAAAGTGATATTCTTACTTTGAAAAAAATGTTTTATGGGTTTTACCTTTTAAGCCGGACTGAAGGGGGGATTCGAATCCCCCACAGACCGATTTGGTCAATTTTACTTTATGTACACTATGCATTCGGCAAACTAACAAAAATGAATAAAATACACGTATGAGTCAAATATGTGTAGGCGAAAACATTTCTTTATTTATTTTATTTTATTTTATTTGGGATTTTTACAGCTATTACAGTAAAAATAAGTGGAAATATATTAACAATACTAGAGCCAAATAAAAAAATCCACCCTTAATCTAATAATACATAATATATAAGAAAAAGAGTTTACGTAATTGTATGTGTGTGACGTTTCTATTCAAGGGTGTGTATGTGAATGTGTGAATGAATGAGAAAGGGTGTGCATGTGCGTGTGTGAATGAATGAAGGAGAAGGTGCGTGTGTGTGGGTGCGTAAGTATATATTTAAAAAAAACTACTTACGATAATAAATTATTGCACGGTCATAAACACTTTCAACGTTTTATTCTCCTGACGCCATACACAAGTAGGCGCTAGGGTCGTTTGGTCCCCCCGTTCGGATCATGTGTCATTTTTAAATGCTTAGTGAGGGAAAGGTTAAACGTACGAATTATCTGTAATACCTCGAAGTGTGAACCAGAAACCATACAACTGGACTAAAAATAATGTAACACTGCTTTAACTCTTAAAATACTGTGGTTAATCGTGTGGTGATGTAAAATCGTGTTACCACAAGCAAAAGACTGAATATTCTAAAGTTCAGATATTTAAAAAATAAAAAAAACCATACTGAGTAATATTCCGTTTCCATAATTCATAAAAAAATAAACATTCAATTTTACACTGTTATAGCAAAATATATTTTTTTTAAAACATAAATACGCCGGTCGTCTTACATGCGTGTGTCTCCTCCCATCACTGTCAATAGCCGACTTAATCTGTTTCACACAAACAACGGACACAGAACAGCGTCTTTGTCTTGTTTGTTTTGAGTTCTATCTTCATGCTTTTTCTTCAGGTTTATTGCTGTATTGGCGTTACATTTATTCTTCGCGTGGCAAGGACAAATAATTTTTGTAGAATAGAATAGTTATAAAAATTTTACTTTCCAAATCCGGTGTGAAAATGACAATTTGAAGATTGTAAAAAAATACAACTTCATTATTTAAAGAGATGAGAGATATGTATAAAGTCTTGCATCGCATATAGACTAGTTCACATCCACACCAGAGTTAAGATGCTTAACGTATTGTTGCGAATTGAGATCAATGTGTGGCTAACATGATAACAATATTGCAAAAATATGTTAACCCCGCAATAGATGCTTTCGATGCCAGAATTGCTGACAAGTTGTGTTTAAATAAACAAATAAAAAAACGAACGACAGCTAACTTTTTGTTATTTTCTATCTTTTACAGAATATTTTCTTTTCTCTTATGAAAGAGTAATATATATTTAGAAAAAATAATATAATATTATACAAAAATATTATATCTGTCTATATATTATAGGAGCAAAAATTCATAAACATTTCTCGTATACCCACGAACTAGGCATGCCTTTGCGGGATTTTGTGTTTACTATTTTAACTGTTAATATGTAATTTATTGCTTTTTTTATTTTTTTTATACTCTGTTATACCTTATATGTATATTATAAAAATAAAAATAAAATATTTTCAATAAAGCTATATTTTTTATTTTAATATGGCAACTTTCGTTAGTTAGTTTCTATTCATATAGACTAGTAGCGCATACAAATCAGAATCAATTATATTTATCTGAACAATATGTATTATTATTAATACTTAAATTATATCTATTCACGCAACACATCAGAAAGTAACACACCACAGACAATAATACAAGACAGACAAACCAGCACTAGCCTACTTCTGTCAATCAAGACATTAGCTACATCACGATTGTTGTCAGAGATCACTTTATTAGGAATGGCCATAAATCATATTTGTGATTGATTTACACTGCAAACCGTCAATGGTTGATTAGTGCAGAAAGCAACTAGCAACTAGAGATTAGAGACCGCGAATTGAAGAATTCGGATGTCTTTGTCCAACTTAAAATTCGAACAACTGACCCCGAATTTCATTGAAACACGGAATTTAAATAATTTGGTTTCTTTCATTGACGTAGACATGCACCGAGCTATTAAAAAATATGACAAGTACTTAGGTACCTACATATCAATGAAAAATAGTTTTTCTTTTATCCGGAAAGTTTTTGCACGTTTTCACGATACAGTATCTTTTCTTTTATTATTTATTTATTTATTGACGGACTTATACATTCCATTCCAACAATGGTAAACACATCTTCTTATACTAAATACAGGTACAAATTAAATAAATTACAACGAAATAAAGTTAAAGCTAGGACAAAAAAAGAATTGCTACCTCAAGACAAGATCTGGTCTATCTTATTTTTTTCTTTTCTTTTGGTTTCGAATTAAATGTCAAGGTCACGTCGAAACACGGCTGACGATTAGAGAATGACTGAATTTGCGCTGGGCATTGGTTGAATGCCATAATTTTAGAGGGCTCAAGGTAAATCGCGATCTGAATTTTCTTAATTAACACATATTCCTGTATTTTCTCCATGGATTATGGTACTAGAGTAGTGATTTTTGCGTGATTTTGATTTGAGCGTGACGAGGCCTCTTAGCCAATCGCATGAAGAGATAAAACGAAAAACTAACCCTTATTACGAATATAAAATATAATATAAATTTTGATTCTTTTATCCGAACAGTTTTTGCACACTTTTACGACACATTTTTCTTCTCATTTATTTTGGTTTTGAATTAAATGTTAAGGTCACGTCAAAACCTGGCTGGCGGTTTAGGAATGACCCAATACGCGTCAGTCATGAGTTAAGTTTCAGTATTTTAGAACGCACAGGGTAAAAAATGGTCTGACTATTATACATCAACATGTATTCCCGTATTTTCTCCGTGGATTAGATAGAGTAGTGATCTTAATTTGAGCACGATGAAGCCTCTTAGCCAATCACACGTAGAGATAAAACAAAAAAACAAACCCTTATTAGGAATATATAAATAGCTTAAAATAGTCCAAAATAACTAACGTTTGTAATTAATTACGAAAAAAATATTTGTTGAACCAGCTAATAGCAGACAAGCTAACGTTCGGGCAGGACAACGTCTGTCGGGTCCACTGTAATAAAATAAAAATAAAATAACGTTGTTTTTAATCACTTATTTTGTTTTTTCTACAGACCGGTTTCAAAGCTTCACAAGCTTCTTTATCAAGGTATACTTAACTTTTGAATATTATCCTATTTTATTTTAACAGTGATTACTAAACGTTGTCGAATAAATATTCAACAATATTTTGGGTTTGTCCAAACTTTTGTAGACAAGGACTGGATTCAACTCCCTGGGGAGCTGTTAACATCAACATGATATACTGATATTGTCGATAAATCCACCTATTCCATGAAAGCTGAAACCTTTATTTATGCGGGTGAGATTCATCAAATTGAATTATTTCACTTACATACTAGGCAACGCCTGAAAATATATATTTTTTAAATTTCTATACTAAAGTTTCAGCTCTTTAACTTCACAAACATCAACAGATGAAAGAATTGAAGGAATATACATGTTCAAATATAGGCAGAATGGTGAATGTTACACAGTGTGTAAAGTGGCCACTTAAACCAGCCATTGACAGGTCATAAGCCCTGTAGATGCCTGGACTTCTATATTACCTTCTCTTAAATGTTCTTCATCTCTGTTGTAATATGTTAATATAAACAGCTCCCCAGGGATTTGAATCCAGTCCTTGTATACAAAAATTTGGACAAACTCAAAATATTGTTCCTCATTGCAGGTTACCGTCGAAGATGCTCTAAGTTTGCAATTCAATAATACAAATTTTCGTACAGAAAGTTCGACTTATTTTATAAACAATTGAAGATAACATTTTTAAACGTCCCAATTTTTATCGGGGCCTCGATCCATGTGTGTTAACAAAACATTTGAGGACAGATGAAATACATTTTGTATGTTTTAGGAGAGTGTTTCATACGTGACTTAACGATGTATTGTGGTATTATACCCGCTTTATAATCGTGCTTAATCTCAAAAGTAATCTACTGTTATGGGCTGGACGTGGACCGATCTCGGCTCTTTCTAGCCCAAGGCTAATTTTATTACTCTAGACTTATCTATTAAATATTTTTTAAAGAAATATTTGCGTTTTTATGATGCACCCTAAAATTTCAATTTTAGGGATCATTTTCAACGAGTTGTAAATACAGCAATGTTCTGACTATGTCTAAATGTTTGCAGACTGGCTGGATTTCCTCCTAGGAAGTTATTTAGATCTAAATTTGTTGCAACTGAGAGGAAAAACATTTTTGAATTGGGAATATAGAAGTCTAGGCATTTACAGGGCTTATGACCTGTCATAAGTGGCCACTTTAGATACTGCTTGATATATCTCACCCACATGATAAAGGTTTCAGGTGTTTTACTTCACAAAAGTCAACAGATTAATTTATGTGCATCTATATTATTGTTCAACAAATTACAACAGGGATGGATAATACCTTAAAGAAGGGAATATGGAAGTCTAGGCATTTACAGGGCTTATGACATGTCATTTGCTGGTTTAAGTGGCCACTTTACACACTGTGTAACATTCACCATTCTGCCCATGTTTGAACATCCATATTTCTGATCTTAATGACTCCTGAGGGAGTGAAATCCAGTATTTTGTCTACAAACCTTTGGACAAACTCAAATATTGTATATGATTATTATTCAAACTACAAAATGCTTAATAACATAACTTGTGGAGTATACTTGTGGAGCAATAGGTTCAATATTGGTTTGGGCGAATGAGACAATCCATTTTACTTCTACCTAGTTCCACTATCCATTTTTATAGCCTTTTTGAACATTTTCTCGTTACTAATTGTTTTAATAGATAGTTGAAGTAGGTTATAGATTTTAATTGAATAATACTCAAAATCCCTTTATCCGAAAGTGGTATTAGTTTGAATTTGTTATTTTATTTTATTACAACCCTTCAAAATGGAATGTCAAGTAGACGAAAATGAGCATTTTTGACGCCTTCCTTTGTTCGCGTTCAATCAATACAATAAAGCTACCAAAGCTGATCATGACATTGAATTATTGACTAATTGTTTGAAGGGAATACGTTATTTTTTTTTTCTTGGTTGTGTTGCATTGTTTTTCCCTTGCTTATTATTTATCAAGGTGATATATTTGTGCTGTTTTTAGTGTTAGTGCTTTGTGTATGATTTTACGTGTAAGTGTTTGTGTACTGTCAATTAGTTTACAATCACATCAAAAGCACTAACACAAATACATGTGTCGGCGCCCCCGAATGCGACTATACTTGTTTGTGTTATGTATTTTGTTATTTGTGTTCGTTTTTATGTGAGTCATTTTGCGTGTTTGTGTTTTGTGTACCTATAACCTCTGTTTTCATGGGCTAGTTTCGCTTTCCGACATTCGTCCAAGTGTTAAGGGAACCATGAGAAACCTTAACAGGAAAGGGAGGTATCTGTGGAGAAGTTTTGATTAGTTTACATTTTAATATTGTTATTATCACAGATTGTTATGACAAGTATAGAGTGCCAGCCTCTTTACTTGTTCATGGGTCTTATTCTATCTATAATTAGTTTAGCAAAGTTCACGAACATCCCGGAGAGTAACCTGTTTTGAAGTACCTGCGTAAAATCTTCAAATGGAACATTTAATCTGTTGCACTCTTTTTCGAAAGAGAATCGATCTATGGCAAACATGGGGCAGTGAAACAACAGATGATCTACGTTTTGCTCCGTCTGTGCGTCGCAAGGACAAGCCGGATTATCTTTCAATTTAAATCTGTGAAGATAAGAGAGTGTGGCTCCATGGCCCGTTAGAATTTGGGTTGACTCGAATGTTGGCGTGTTTGATTTTCTGAAGTTTTTGCACTCTTCTAGTGTCTTTAAAAAGTATTTGGTTCCAGAACCAGTGGTGCTGCTTTGGTATCGTTCTTCCCATTCTGTTAAAGTCAGACTTCTTAATTCTCTTTTGGCGTAACTAAGTGGAAATTCAGTGTAAAGCTTTGCGGTTTTTACGTGTAGAGCTGCGCTTTTAGCTAGTTCATCAGCTCTTTCATTTCCCGCAAGGCCATTATGGCCTCGAATCCACATAAATTTGCAATCGATGCCTTTGGACTTTAAGATCCGAGATGAGTTTTGGATGTAGAAAACCATCGGATTGTCGGGAGCCCCGTCTTCAAGTGCTTGAACAGAGCTTCTAGAATCTGACAACAAGTTGACAGTCTTCCAGTTGCTCGTCTTGCTAGAGACCCAGTCTAAGGCTTTCATAATGGCGAAGAGTTCGGCTTGGAATACCGAGCAGTAGTCAGCCATGGGAAGCTTCTTTTTGTGTACTTCTCCGTCATTATTAAACACGGCGAAAGCTGCTCCCACTTTTCCTTCAGTTTTACTTCCATCCGTGTATATATCGATTTCTTCGACGGGGAATTTGACTCTTGCGTACGAGTCTGGGTAACTGGTGATTTCACCTATTTGCTCGCTTGGATGCGGCAGTTCCGTGTACGCTATCCTTCCCTGGTATCTTTGATCATCTGGTCTATTAGTGATGGTGAGATTCTTCTTCGTATTATAGATTTCTCCCAGCTCTTTAACTTTTAAGTCCAGTGGAATCAGTCCAGCTATTGCTTGTACAGATGTAAGGGAAGCCGTGCGGTATGCTTTGCATATTCTTATTCCCATAGATCTCTGTACTCTATTTAGTTTCGCCTGTATATTTTTCCTTTTTGCCGTTTCCGACCACACCGCCGCAGCATAGGTGATCATCGGTTCCACTACTCCAATGTAAATTGACCGCAATATTTCAGGATTAAGACCCCATGTTGGCTTGGCCATGAATATTAATTTGTTTGCGATTTTTGTCGCTTTTTTCGTTACTGAATCTACGTGTTTACTCCAATTAAGATTCTCATCTAGTACCACTCCAAGGATTTTGCAGTCTGTTACGAAGTTAATTCTTTTTCCCTTCATGAAAAGGCAAGGTGCCTGCGCCTTATTGCGCTTAGTTATGAAGAGGGCGTTAGTTTTTTCCTCTGAAAATATCAATTTGACTTTGTCTCCCCATTCAGTGACCGAGGAGAGCGTTTCATTAGTTATACTCTCCAGAACGTTAATGTCTTTGTGCTTTATGACCAGTAGTACATCATCACCAGTAGTACAGGGAATACGTTATTGACTAATTTGTTGTAATCGTTTTTTAGTTGTGTCCTCATTGTTCTCTTCATTTAGACAAAAACGGACACAACTTATGTAGGCAGAGAGGATAGAACGGCACACCACTCTATCTTTGCATAAATATCTCACTTCCTCTACATTCATACATCTTCTCGTGCACGCGCGCCGATTATTCTGACTTTTAACATGTCCATCTTCAAGTTTTTGTTGAATTTGGTCATGCCATGTCTTTCTCGGTCTTTCTCTATTTCTTTATCCATCGCCATTTGCATTATAAATATTTTTAGCCGTACTTTCGCTGTCCATTCGCTCTATACGTCCAAACCAACGCAGAGCTCTTTTTTCCAATTTATTTTAATACCAAGTAATCAGTAATAATGTATTTTCTTTTATTATCTTAAAACAAATTAGTAAATTATGAAAAACTTTAGACCTACGAGAAATTAGGTCCATAATTTTTTTTCTTACGCGCAATAAAAAATAGAATATTCAATTATACTGCAAAGTTTCTTGAAAGTATCTTTGAACGGCATCACTAGTTTATATGAATCAACCAACGATATGAGAGTAATGGACGATTTCCGTTTTGCTTGCCGTCAATGGATCAATGGGGAGAACTGATTGAGAATAAGTGGAAGAGAACCTTTGACGTCACACGCGGAGTTATTTAAACTTAAAAAAATCATAGCGCTGATAAAACATATAAAAATTGATTAAAAAAAAGGCTTAGTTTAATAGTCTATTAAGGAAAAAATTAATAAAAAAAACCACTTTACTTCTTCATTACATTTATCCATTTGTGCCCGTATTACAATGGGAAGTTAACATTTATCTTCAATTTTATCTACAAAGTAAAGTTAAGTTTTCTGTATAATAAGTACAATTTTTTTTTCTTAACATGTTCAATTACAGGCTACCGACGAAAATACATTGAATTTTCATACAAATATTCACATTTTCATACATAAATATCGATTTATTTTATACCGTAATCGCGGCCCTGGGATTTATTTTAAAACACGTGTAGTTTGAAACTAGTTCTCAATAGAGATTACAAGCAGTTCAATTGATCAGTTAAGCCGACAGATAAAGTGTCAATTTATAAATAAAGAATTATTTGTGTTTGTACACACAACCCTACCTACTCGAATAATGCGCAGTGAAAGGAAATGTTTTTTTTTATATTTAATCACATATTTGGGCGAAATTGACTCAGTACCTAATTACTGCAATTTTCCTACCCCGTAGGTAGGTACCTTAAATTTGACTTTCACTGCGTAAAAGGCGCGAAAACATCTTGAAAAGAAAACAAAGATGGCGGCGGCGGCAAACTTTGACAGGTGACGCATGCGCAGACTGGCGCGAGGTCGCCGCACAGCCGTACGATTTCTGATACCGCGGAATAAAAATGCACATGACCGCTAAATCGCCAAAAAATCACAATTAAACGCCAAAAATACACAATGTTATGAATTATTTATCGATTTGTCATTGTAAACATTAGATGTGTGCATATTTTACTCCGGAAAATGGAGCCGTGTGGGAGCATTCGACTCCACCCATGACATGTGTGTGGGAAGACTATTGTGACGTCATAAGATTAGTTTTGATCTACGAGTCATTTCATTATTATGTTTCTAACGATATTATTTCTTTCAAAAGCCTTTCGTGTGCAAAATAGAACTTCAAAACTGCCATAAATCACTTTTGTTTAGAAGTTAAGCAATGAGGAAGTTTAGTGCTACTGGAAATTAGTTAAAAATATGTTTTCTTACACGCCGTTCAAAAATAAGAGCATTTAATTGTACGGCGAATTTTCTCTAAAGTGTATGAAAAAATTAATAAAAATTAACAATAGTAGTTTAAACGACGTCAAAGGTTCCTTTAAAGCAACCAATGAGAGAGTATTGTGATAGATTTCCAGTTTCTGGGAAGCCAACCCACCAATCAGGTCAACTCACCGAAGAGAACTAATGAAGTTGCGCGCGGCGTGATAAAAAAATTACAAAACTTAACAAAAAATCCTAACAATGATAATACGATACATACAAACAATTTGGCTTATTTTAATAGTATATCAACAAATAAAAAAGTTTAAAAAAGCCATTGAATATAAATAGATTGTTGAGGCATGGGTAGAAAATTAAATAGATAATTAAAATTAATGCATCTTTTATGCAAATAGTTGTTTTTTAAATGATGCGGCATACGTATGTATGATCAGTCCATTCAAATTTGTTTTTTGTGCATAACAGAACGTTTTCAAATAAAATATTCTAGTGTGCATAATAGCATAAACGAAATTAGTACGTTTAGTTGGTTCACCGTCAGGCACTTGTAAAGTAAACATAGAGTTACTTAACATTCTAACGCACTATACGTGACGTTTAAGTCATAATGTTTGCTTGAAGATTAGGAAGGTACACGTATTCAAGATAATAAATGAAAGAGTTTGGAAAAAGTGGATGCTCAGACAAAGGCCGAATGGTAAATGTAAAGTGGCCACTTAAACCAGCCTATGTCAGGCTATAAGCCCTGTAAATGCCTAGACTTCCATATTCCCTTCTCTGAGATGATCTCCATTTCTTTGTAATAGATTAATATCATTTAATAACTCCCTCGGGGGTTGAATCCAGTTCTTGTCTACAAAAATTGCTCTGCTTGAACTGATTCAAATTTGAATACCTGGTAGGTGCACTAGAAGTAATGAATTATTTTTTGCCACAATTCACGGACCAACTTCGACATGCACTCACCTTTACCCAGGGCCTAGGATACATAGGTATGGAAATGAATTAGAACAAATATTTAATATTTTTAATACAAATTCTGTTCATGAATTAAAACGTATTCTCACTCGTTATTTTTTAGAAAAATAATGGATTTATTTTTAAATATATTATTAAATAGAACTTTGTTTCCTGGAATACGTGATTTTTTAGTTCTTTATTTTAACATGTTACACATAATTTAAATTGTACATTGGTGGATTTATTGCCAAATGGCAACTTTTTTCAACCAACTGATGATGATGATTTTACTAAATAAAGGTATCATTTAGTTAATTTAAGTTTCTTTAATTTATTGCTCAAAATACTTATAATTTTTAACGTACTAATATTGCATTTTTTTATTATTATTATTATTATCTAGTTATTCTCTACATAACTGTGTTATATTTATATTTAGAACATAAGATTTTCTCATGGTTATTGTTATCTTTTATTTAGAGATGTTATATTTCTTTTTTACTTTTTTGTTTTTTGTATCATATATTTACTATTTTTTTTAGTTTTAATTATTTCATACTATGTACTACATGAGTATTGTGCTCTGCTGTGATTATTTCCGTATTTTTTTTTTGTTAAAGGTTCTTTGAACCGTTGATGTATAAATAAATAAATAATAAAATTCGGATACAATCAAAATAGTGTTAAAAAAATTTTTTTTTAAACATTTTAAGAAAAAACTTAAATTTCTTCAAAATACTTCTTGTCATACATGTCCTTTGGTTTCGCCTGCTTTTGACATGACCAGACATAGTATTTCGATTTATCTGATCATGCCGCGTCTTTCTTAATCATCCTCGTCCCACGTTCATTCTCGACATGTATATCTGTTTTACCATTATTTCGTCATCTATTCGTTCTACATGACCCAACCATCTAATCCTTTTCCAAATCTTATCGAGTATACATTACAGGAACACCCCCCAGTAAATGAACAAAACGCATATTATCTTGGAAAATAAGAAAACGGTACATTTATACTGAACCGTGTATTTTTCTTCTGATTGACAACATTATTTTGTTAGTTATTGGTAATTATCTGTATCTGCCGTGGACCAGTTACAGCATGGCCGTGTTGTGAAAATCACATGTTGTAGTTTGTTAAGAAAAAATACATTTCAGATAAGAACAATGTGTTATTTTCGATAACTCTGTGGGTACTCTTGACACTAAAATCTGTACCTCAGAGGCAGACGGATGCAGATACAAACGACAAATGTTCAACACAAGCCTAAAGAATCTACTTTCTCTAAGTGATGTCTAATAATTTGTAACATTAATTTATACTTTTAGTATCTTGGTATAGAACATTGGTTCTTTCATTATAAAACGTGCATTTTTTCAAAATCAATGGACATGGTCATAAACTGGATACGAAAATCGAAATGTCATTTAATCGAATTCTGGATTTGCATCCGTCTGCTTTTGAGGTACGGAAATAATCAAAAGAATTATTATGTTTGTAGAACATGCCTTAATTCTTTGATTCAGATTAATTATATTTGGGTATATACATAGATTATAGGCTAAAATGGGAATAACATATAGCTAAACTAACAGATAAACTCAGATATTTATCTTATGTTTTCCAAAGACTGAAAAATATCTTAACCAAAGAAAAATTTCAAAAAGTATATTACGCTTTAATCCTGTCTTCGATAACGTATAATAGGGTGGGGAGAAGTCTTGGACGCGCATAGTCGCTCAATAGAAATTGCGCAGAAAAATATAATTAACTCGACTATTTCCTAGTAATAAATTATACGTAGAGAGTGGACTCCTTAGTTTTAGAAAATTATATTTATTTCAGTGCCTGAAATATATTTACTTGAATAGGGAATTGTTTAGTAATAATTTAAATCGTATTAGTAATAGATCTGATAGTGTACTGTCAGTTCCATGATGCAGAACTAAGTTCGCACAGAGGCACTCCTTACACGTTGGTCCAAGATCCTTCAATCTTCTAACCAAGGAACTACAAAACGTTCAATCAATGGTACAGTTTAAAATAGGTTTGAGGTCTTGGATTAGCATGGAAGGAACAGATAGACACATTCTTTTAAAAAAATACCTATATTAAAAATAAATGCGTACTGCAAATAAATAACATTTTCGTAATTTCAACATATGTTAATTTGGTTTTTCTTTTCTTTTCTTTTCACGGTCATGTCATACCATATATATGTTCTATAAACTTTTTAATAATTAAAAAAGGAATGGCCCACGCTCAGACGCTGTAGTCTTTGTGGGCATTTTTTCCAATTCATGTTGTAGCTTAATTTTAAGATGTATTTTTCTAAAATGTATTTTTGTAATTATATTTCTATATAAATAATATGTGTATGGAAAAATAAACAAAAAAATCAATAAAATTTACTCAGGCTATGGCGATATTGATTAAACTACTGAGTGTTTCTTTACTGGACCACGAAAATGTCTTAATCTAATTAATGAAGGGGTGTTCATTTACTGGTACCTCCGTAAATTTTGAAAATCTAGTAAATGAACTGCAGTGTATTAGAAACTAGTGACTTAAAATTAACAGTTCAATTTCTGGTTTTTCTATTCCAGTTAATGAACTAGCATTAACTATCCAAATTCAATGGCACCAATGCAGCTGATTCCAATCTAGACGAGTACCTTACTGCGGATCCGAATTTCAATCCTTTAACTTTAAAGGCCGTCAAAGCAACTACTCTTCCAAAGAAAAAAAACCCGATGCCCCTTAATTTTTTGAAGTATCCTGAAATAGCATTAGGTAAAAAAAAACTGTTTGGACAAAAAACCTATGCCGTTTGGCTTGACAGGTAAGAAATACTAAAAATATTTGAAAAAACAAGTCGAAAAAAAGACTAGATAAAGAATAAAAAGAAAAATATTGCCTAGGAAATACAATCGCAAAAACGAAAAAAGACAAGAAAATATGAGATTAATATTCAAAATAAAAGGAAAGATGTCGAAATACAAACACTAGGACGAAAAATTTAAGAGAAAAATAAAAAGATAAGAAAAAAACTATACGTAGAACGTAGAATAAAAATAAAGAAATACAAATACCTCAATTAAATATTGAGGAAACCCAAAATGTCCAAAAAATGCAACCAACGAAAGAGTACGAGATGACTTCTTTAGTTAACTTATTTGGAAAGTATGTTATTATCCGATTTGGAAGTGAAAAGAGAATGCGATATTTGAGGGCATAGTGCGTATGGCAAATGATTAAATTTAAAAACTGATAAATTCGGAGAACGTTATCAGTTTTGTAAGACCCGATATCCCAGACATTTCTGAAGTTAATTATGCCGGTGTCCAACTTGTTCTCGGTGATTCCAATTGCTCCAGACGTGGATTGATTTATTTTGACGACGTTAATTTCAAGGATATTAAATAAAGCATTGTGCAAGAAATGAAATCATCCCTGTTTGAAAGTACCATTATGATTTTATCCTTTATCTGAAATCCATAGGAACATTTAAAATACACCAATCTTCTGAATATTAAAAGGACAAAGCAACACACATTTGTTACTTGTACCCAGCGTTGCCAGACCCGATCAAGCGAAAAAAGGTAGATTCAGAAAAATAAATCGGTAGATTTCGGTAGATTCGGTGAGTGGGTAGGAGGGGAGGAGGGGAGGAGGGGGGCAAAAATAAATTTGACAGTTGTTCAAAATTAAAGCGCCGTTTTGCCTAAGGCCGTTGCTTTAAATAGTTAAAAACGCTTGGTAAATGAACAATTGAAAACCAAAAGGACTGCAATAAGTGAAGCACCAAAGTACAGTGATTTATAATGTCTTCTTTTTTTTACAGAAAAATGTAAATTACAATATTTCTTTTCAATGCTCAAATATTCATTTAAGACAAGGAATATTTGAGTTGGTTTTTATAAAAAATAATAATAAAATACATAGATTAAAATTCAAAATATCATTTCATTGAATGAATGACACAATTTTATCAAAATATATAGTATTTTTACTGTCAAACAAATAAATAATTAACGTTTTAAAGTTCTTTCAGTGCAACTTAAAACTTAATAAAAACTGCTAACTGCTGAAGTACTGAACAAATTATTAAAACAATGATCAACTAAATTTAAATAGATATTTAACTGAAGATAAAACCATTTATATTATTTTCAATATGAAAAGTGATCCCTCTACATTTCACTTTATAAAATAGACATATATACATTTTTCAATAATGTCATGAAATTCTATGCCATGATTTATTTTACCATATATAATTCAACAATACTAGCCAATTCCATAATTAATATATCATTTATTGTATACTTATGTACAATAGATAAGCAGTTTTTTAAATAAGCAACTGATGGCAATCGAAGTGAGAAAACAAGCAATAAATTATTATAATATGAATTCGTTTTATTTCAATTGAAATTTTGTTCTGTGTAAAAAACAAGGAAATGTATAAAAATCGGAAGAATTTCAATCGAATTCGGTAGATCGGTAGATTGCTCTTAAAATCGGTAGATCTACCGAAAAATCGGTATATCTGGCAACGCTGCTTGTACCCTCATTTTTGTCGTGGCGTTCTTATTTGTGATCTAAAAACTGCCATTATAATTATATGCTTAGAATTATGTAAAGGTATTTATTGATTTACACTTTTTTTTATAAATTATGCCAATAATTCATGTTTCTTTTTTATTTATTTAGCTATTTTTGGCATAATTTTGCAGCCTTTTATTTTAATTGTAGTAGGAACTACAGTATTGTTTATTATTTATACATTTTTTTTATGCTTATTATTTTAAAACAATTTTACAAAATTATGATAATATTATCTTAATATTTAATTACGAATAATATTCAGGTTTCTAAATTGATTTAATAAAATAATTTTACTGTTCATTGACTGGTGTTCATTGTATTTATTCACTCAAATAGTGTTCATTCAGTAAAAATAGTGTTCATTCACTGGGGATTTAGATCATTTCTGATATATTGATTATTTAATAAAAATCTAGACAAAATATCTAAAAATTCTGAAATCTTTATCTCTTTTAATAACTGAGGATAACATAAACGTATCTTAGAGTAGTGCAGAGTCATTCCATCATGCCGAAAATATTTTTTTAAGTTAAAAAAATCCTTAATCGTTTATTCACTGGACGGTTTTCCCTACCTGTCTCAGATTTTCACTCTAGCCTGATTTCATCATTTGTAACCCTGTCGTGCATTGATTTCCCACACATTCGTCAAATATATTTTCTAACTTTGCTTTTAAACCCTAATCTCTTTTAAGTTATCGGTATAACAATGTTAAGTAAATAACAGCATTTATCCATGTTTTTCCTGGCCAATTACCTTTCTTTCCCATCCTTCCCTTGACCCATCCTTATGGTACCTGCCTAACATCAAGATAGAAGAAATTGAAAATTAGGAGATTTGTATTTGAAACAAAACACACAACATTTTTGACATAACATCACATCTAGTTATAGTTCTACATTATCTCTGGATCACATTGCATAAAAGTTCTTGAATCGTCGCACGTCGTTCGATAGTTATCATAAATAGATACATATATCATAGTGCATTTTATCATCTAGTGACCGAAATTGAAGAACATTCGCATCATATCAAAGGTAAGTGTCCATTCCGTGTTCCTATCCTTTATTTAAATACTCCCAATCTCTTACAAAACTGAATGAAATGCGTTTTTCAACCACAGTCCGCCTTTTCGTTAAAAACCAAATATAAAGTGCCTAAATAATAATCGTGTTGTTATACCGAACAACATTCGTCGTTTATCATTTCCGACAGTTCCGGCATCAAAACACGTGCATTTGAAATATTTAGAGGTTATGCATCGTAAAAAATAAATCTGGCATTGCAGTTAACAATGCAATCTCATTAAATTATATTTTGCGAGACAATGGAATTTTTCTACAGCCAAACGTTACTAATTTACAAACGGAAATTACATCAGACATGCATTTCGGCTTTGTCTACAAATTGACTCCCTAATTAAGCAACAATATTTTGAGTTTGTCCAAAATTTAAAGACAAGGATTGGATTAAACCTCTCAGGGTACAGAGTAACGTGTTACAAAGGGAATGTGGAAGCTAAGGCATTTGCAGGGCCTATGACATGTCAATAGCTACTTTACACACTACATAATATGTTTCACTAACCATTCTGCCTATGCTTAAACATCCGCATCCACACAACAAGTTTATGTTTGTAAATACAAAGAGCTAAAACCTTCATTGATGGGGATGAGATTCATCAGGGGTGGTATTCTAAATTTTTTCTTCCCCCTAGTGAGAAGTTAATTTAGGGATTTATTTTATGAATGAGACGACACTTTGCTACATATAACAGCCACACTGATGATTAAACGTCAAATCATTTTTAAACCTGTTCAACTCTAACTAATTAAGTGTTTTGGGTAATGCTTAAGGTTGCAATAATGTTTAAAATGAAAATTATCATGCTTGATTTCATATTTATTTTCCGTTCTATCATCTTTCCAAAAAAAATTCCAAATTTATCACTCTCTAGGGGGTAGAGAAGATCCAGAATACCAGCCCTGGCTAAACTATTTCACCTACATACTAGGCAACCAACATCTGATTTTTTTATTTTTTTTAATTTTTCCATTTTTATATCTTTCATTCATCTTCTTGGAGCTGGTCATTTTTTTGTAGATAGGGACAGGATTTAACCCCTTGGTTATGATTAACATATTACAAAAATAACTATTAAAAAATAACTAAAAAAATAAAAATAACGTGACACGAAAACGCAAATAAAAAAGGTATAAATGTAAAGGTCACATAAAAAAATCAAAACTTATTTGAGTAGTAGTACTAAAAATACTCTCTTAATTATAATAGGATATGTTATTTATTTTAGGGAAACAAATTTGGCTTCAATCACAGCAACAACATTGTTTCAATCATATACTTTGTCTTTAGAAACTGTACAAAAACTTATACTTCATAATATTATTTTTTTTAATCAACTTTTCCCTCTAACCAATTATTTCAGGAAGCTGAATTTTTGAAGCTACGAGAAATCTATTGCCAGCTATGTCTAAAATATGTTTTTATGAGCCAACTACTGAAAAAGTATTTAATATATCCGTAACGTCAACATTTATTTCCTAAAATTTTTAATAGATCTAGTCAAAGACTTTACTTTACTTGAAAGCCCTTATTGTAAATTCAGACTCGGGCAAAGCCACTCATTTTTCATAGCTCCAAAACTGTTCCAAATGTATTTCATATAGACAATATGATGAGATTAATTATTTGTATTTGTTTTGATAATTTTTTTTGTTGAAATTATGGATAAAAAAATCAGATTAAAATAGCTTCTTTTTTTAATGCATTTAAATTTATTGTAATTTTCTCATTATTATTGACAAAATAATTGTCTTATATTAACGCTTTTTTTTATTATTTAACTATCGTTTTCTTCTGGTAGCCTTTTTTTAAATTTAAAATAAAATGTATACCTACACACAGGCCTTGCCGTTGTGGGATTTTTTCAGTGTTTATGTAAAAAAAAAATGTATTTAGGACCAGTTTGAGATATCCTTCATATGCAGAATGCGCATTGCGCACTGCTGCAATGGTTCTCACCTGTTCAGAATCCATGTCCGGGGCTCTGCCATTTGCGAATGTCAGCTAGATGAGGAAGATTTAAACCATGTTTTTTGGATGCCTAATAAATGATTGTTTTTCTGATTCCTATCCGACCTCTCTGATACTAATATCCCATTCCCCATTCATATTTCAACTCTCCTGTCCCCACCCAATAAACATAGAATCGGGTTGTGGTCCCATGGCTAGTGTCTCGGACTCATGGTTAAAAGATCCGTGGTTCGAATCCCACTCTACCCCAACTTGATTTCCATTTTCTAATAGTGAGTTATTTACAAATCGTTGAAAATGGCCCTCAAAATTAAATATTTGCGTAAATCATAAGAACGCAAATATTTCTTTAAAATGTATTTAAAATTCTGTGTTCTAGTTATAAATGGTGTTAAGATGTAAATTTGTTATATTATTGTATGTTAAGTTTTCAAAATATGAAATACTAACTTACTAACTTGTATATATATTAATAACACATGTGTAAATATGTAAATAAATTTAAAAATTGACACTGGCCAGAACACCCGAGTTAAGAGGTGAAAAGGCCATAAAAAAACGAAGAAGAAGAAGAAGTATAAAAGTAAAATGTAAAATCGGAAAATATATCTTATAATGTAACCTAACCTAACCACCAACGTAAAGAAATGAAATAGGTCCATCGAACAAACATAAAAATCTCTGACCATAATTCTGCTATCGAATATTAGTATTTGTGGCCCCAGATTTTGATTCATAATATTTTCGGTTATTTAATGTATGGGCGTTGTAAGATCAGACATAGAAGGAAAGTTTACCGTTACAAAACTTTTATGGAACTAGATATTATGTGCGAATTGCAATTTACATTATGTTCTAGATTAGTTTAGCAACAGTAGAATGTAAAATGGTGTCTGTTGTCTGTTGTCTGTACCCATACTGCCCAACTTAGTCATGTTTGCATACATAAAATGATGGCATACTTCTCCCACATTTTTTGTATTAGATACTCCCTACTTTTTTGCAAATGAAATATATTGTATTATTTTTTATAGTAAACGCCGATTTTTCGCCAGTGAACTGTATTTATTTACGAGAAAAACAAAAAAATATACATACCTTATTTTGGGGTTTGTCCAAATTTTTGTAGACAAGGACTGGATTCAACTTCCTGGGGAGCTGTTTATATTAACATATTGCAACATAGATGAAGAACATTGAAGAGAAGGTAATATAGAAGTCTAGGCATCTACAGGGCTTATGACATGTCAATGGCTGGTTAAAGTGGCCACTTTACGCACCGTGTAACATTCACCATTCTGCCTGTATTTGAACATCTCTATTCCTTCAATTCTTTCATCTGTTGATGTTTGTGAAGTTAAAGAGCTGAAACCTTTATTTATGCGGGTGAGATTCATTTAATCGAATTGATGAAAATATTGTTGATAAATTACCTAGTCCATGAAGAAGTATAGAAATTGAAAAAATAACATTTTCAGGCGTTGCCTAGTATGTAGGTAAAATAATTCAGTGCGGGTCTAGTGTTTTTTTTTATTATTTAGATTTGAATTTTTAATATTTGCTATTGATTTTAAGATTTCTGAAAGATCATTATTTTTTTTTCAACCTTTGAATAAAGATTTAAAGCTGCAGTTGTATATCATATGTGAAAAGTTAAATGATTTAAAAATCTAAAGTCTCGAGAATTTTATAAATTAGTGGGCTTTCTTAAAGAACTTTAAAAAAATGTACAATAAAAATGTGTGTATATGTAACATTGTTTTTTTTAAATATTATTTTTGAAATGGGGCATACAATTCTTATATGTGTTCTAATAATAACATATAAATATTTCATTTATCTTTTATTTTGCCTGAAATCACTCTTAAAACTTATTTTTTTCTTTAGTAGAATCAATAATAAGATATGGTATAAAGTCGTGGGGACATTCGACTAAAACTATTATTTAATGATCCAGGCTCCACAGTACTCTATAATTAAGCGAATTGTACCTGCAGAGATTTACGAACAAAGAAGTTATAATGATCTCCTGTACAAAACAATCAAAAAAAACTGTTCGAGGACTACTGTGGCTTTGCATCATTTTGGAACAATTTAATAGTAATACATTCAAGTTTCCTCTCAAACATAACCATAATACACGCTTCACGTCTAATGATGGCTTGGTAGTACTAAAAGTATGTAATAAGTATGGAAATAGAACTCTCAAATATTTAGTACCTAGAATTTTTAATTTATTAATAAAAGAACTTAAATTTAACTCATATTGTAACAAGAGAGTGGCTACTCGATCAAAAGTTTATAAATGAATGTAGCTTAGGTGTAAATATTTTAATTTTTCATATATTTTCTTGTATTTAAAAAATAAATTTATATATTATTATTTGTATAAACATGTTTATTCTAATCTTCCCGGCTGTTAAGTTTTATCGTTTTTATAAATGTAAATAATATTATTAAGTTAGTATAAATATAATCTTCACCAATAAGCTACAGAAAGTGGCTGGGTGGGATTTTAGTTTTAGTAAAAATATACCTGAAAACATTTTTAAATTGTAAAAATGTATAATTATTCTATTAAAATAAAATAAAAATTTTAAAAATTTTAAAGTTGTTTAACACATATTTTTTAACTTTCTGTTTTTTTTATAAATGTTTTATCTCATATCCTGCGCTCCATAAAATTGAAGATGAAAAATAAAAATAATAATGTTGGATAATTATCCATCTATGAACAGGTGGTAATACTCTGTCGCATTGAAAAATCAGTAGTTATTGCAAGTCTACGAATATGATTTTATGACAAGATTTATGGCCGTTATATCATCGTTTATAATACTATGTATTAGATTTCATGGCTTGAACAAATAAAGCTTTATTGTTATGCTAGTCCGTATGTGTGTTTTTTATTTCACGCCAATTGATCAGACATCCAATCATAATAAATTCAAGTCGATTTACACAATAATGAATAATTCATGTAAGTAATTCAAAAATAATAAGTCACTTATACACATTATGCTACACAGTTGGAGAGGAAGAGTCTAAAACTGGTAATCCCAGCATGGAAAAGATCCACCTCTCTCGGTAGGCTGTTAAACGGACCAATCATTCTCCCCACAGGCATCAACAGTAAATTTGTCTTGCATTCTGGAAGAACAAATGGTTTGTGTTGCCTAGCTCTTAAATAGTTTCTCGGTACATATCGGTACAACCCGTTCATAAGTTTAAAGGTCATCCATAGAATTAAGAATAGTCCAGAAACCGCATACGCGCATCAAACAGAAGACGACTAAACTACTCTAAAAGGAGTAGTTGTACGTTTTGACCTATTTGTTTCTTTGTAGACGTTGCTCAGTACGCAACTCTCGATTTTAATTCAACCGCGTTGTGTCGTTTTAAAGTGTAGAAATACTGCTGGGATCTTAAAGAAACAGGATGGGATCACATTTCATGTGTAAGTAGCAAATGCATGTGTATGTAGCAAATACATTACTTAAAAATATAATTATTTTTCCATCCGTCAGTTTGTCAAAGAAAACAAAATGGACATTTTTTAGTGTTGCCAGAGTAGTAAAATATTTTACGCTACCTTTGCTCATCTAATGAAAATTGAACCTCTCGGATTAAACAACGCCGTGGTGGACATTTGACTGACATTATCTTTCCAACATCAAATATTATTTAACATGTGATAAAAACATCCGCTTTATGTAAAATAAAATTTGTTTATTTTTTTAAGTTCAAAGTTCATTTTTAATTCCTCTTATTAAATAGACCTTAACTACTTATCTACCAGAGTAGATACCCAACAGATTGTGTCAATCAACGTTTCCGCGTGTACAATAAAATTTTAGAAAAAATATTATTTTATTTTATTTTTTTAAATCTTACATTTGTGTTATGATTATATTTTTAACAATCTGGCAACATTACGCGGTGACTTCACGCATGTGCGCGGTGAATGGGGAGCAAAGTGGGGGGATTTTCGGACACAGTCCGATGTATTCAAATATGATTCTACGCTCCTTCTGGACTATTCTTAATTCTATGAGGCCATCATAAGCAAGGCGATGCTTCTCTTATGCTGTAAAGATATGATGTTTTGCTACCCACTTGACTATTATCGAGTGGTCATCTCGATTGCTTTATCAAACTGCTATTCTTGAAACAACTGCGACAATAATTTATTTACAGAAAATAATGGAAAAGTATTTTTACATTTCGCATTTTTTATACCTTACCAATAATTAAAATGGTCGCCATAAATAATGAACTCGTTTACCAAAAGACCTCAATTTTCGTTAGAAGGCTAAAGCGCCGAAAGTGGAATATTTTAGAGACCTTTTGTTCTCTGGAAAACGTTTCTGCCAAGTGATTCTTTTGTTTTATAATACATAGACCACACACATTTTCTAATAAAATGTTTTATTTGCATAAGGTAACATTCTTTAATGTTTATTCTAAACACTGTATTAGATCAGCATACTGCTTGGGAATATAAGCCCTGTCGCTTTTTTTAATTTTGCCATTCAGCTCAGAGAAATGTGAAAATCAACACAATGTTTTACTGGGCTGCGTTCGTACTGTATAAAAACTTCCTTGAGTTTTGGGGTTTCTGCAATACATGTGTTTTTCAGAGATTTATTTCCCCTTTTAGACGTGTGCCTCGATTATGAACGCTATCTTTATTTGTATATATCGAGACGGTATACTCAACTTCTGTACTATCTGTATCTTACCTCGGTATGTTCTATCTACTTGTCATATCGACATCATATGATCGAAACAAGCCGATGGAATGACCGCAAACAATTAGTCCGCGTTCCTTACGTCAAGAAAATTTAAAATAGTTCTCATTTATATTTTAAATAGGCTTCTGTAATAAAAAGTGCTCACTTCAAAGCGATTATAAACTCCAATAAATCCCAATTCATGCAAAAAATGCTTGTTTGAACATGAATTCTGCATGATTTTTGGAAATCACCTAGACGGTACACTTAACGATCGTCTGTATGTATCTACCGATCTGTACCGATCGACTACAAAGCCGGCTCCTATAACGTCTCGATACATACACTCGGAAAGATAGCAAAACAGATGGAAAAAATATAATAACTAAATTATTTTTTTAGAGTGGTAACTTTCTGACGCATATAATCTGTGCCTGACGCCTAGATACTCTTTTTTGTTAATGTCGCTAGGTTCTCTCCTGAGAACCTAGCGACATTAATTTCACAACTAGGCGTTCGTTTTATTAAAGTGACGTCGGAATTTAATTCGACTTCAAAACTTACTTATTTCTCTCTCATATTTTTAATGGGCTTTTAAGAAAAAAAGTGCCAACCTCAAAACGATAATTTTTTTTAATAAATCATAATTAAAGGAAAAATTGCTCGGTGGAACAAATTTTTTGACACTTTTAATGCGTAGATCAACGTATCGAGGGGTTCTAGACTCGTCGGTATAAAATGATGTACTTACATCAAAACTTGATGATCGGTAGTGTACCTTTATAGTCGGTCGGGAGTCATTTTCTTCAACAATGGGGGGGTTGGTAGTATATCTTTATAATCGCTAGAGGGAATTTATCTTCAACTATACCGTCAAGGTGGAGGTATGACGTGTTTATCTTCCCATCATAATCGAGGCCCTGAATTAATAACTGTAGATATATCCGTATTTTGCGAACGATAAGACGTATCAGACCATAAGACGAACACTAATTTTTGGTTGAATTTTCAGAGTAAAAAAGTGCGTCTTATGGTCCGAAAAATGTGGTAATAAAATATTTATTTTATTCTGTGAGCTAAAAGAATTCATTGTTCTTTTGTTTGTTTTTTTAATGTTTTTTTATCTTTTATACTTTAGAAATTACTAGACCCTTTTCTTGGCAATGTATCATTTATTATTTAATTCGAAATGATACATATTATTTAATTTGTTCTTATGGACTTAAACACGAATAAAACTTTTCATTCTAATTGCATTGTCACAATTCATAAAAAACTTTTATTAAAACATGAAATATAAATGTTCTGGATTCTGAAGACTTTTAAGATCAAGATAAGGTTGAACATTAATTTTTAATAGACAATGGGTCTCAAAATGATAATCAACCTACAAATTTAATTAAAAACCCTACAATATATGTTGATTCAATCAAATTGATTTAATTTTTCTGAAATATGTTTAAAACTTGCCTTACATATCATTAATAAGGACGACAGGAATTCGTTCCAAAACAAACAAACCAGCCAGCTGTCAAAGTTAAAAACGAACATTTCAGTGTTATGCTGAGTGCCGACGTACACGTTACTGTAATTTAAAAAATAAGCTCGCCGCTATCAAGTTTCGGTAGGTACGAGTGTAAAAAAATATTAAATTTCGTATTTATATATATATATATATATATGAATAAACACCCTGGCTGAAACGGTTAACTAAATTATTTTAAGTATTTTTTTTCGCTATATGTCTATCCACAAACAATAAATCACCCAGAAGATGAAGATTCGAAAAAAAACGCGTTTTCGAAATACATTAATTTTCCAAATGAAAATTGTACTGATTTTATTTTAATTGAACACATAATATTACAACCCTTGTATCGTTTCACAATTTAATGCATTTATGTATATAGGTACCGATGTTATTAATAATATTTTATACATATTATGCTGATTTTATAGATACTATACGTCGTTTATTCGACGACTAACATTTAAGCATACCAAATTTAGCTACGCCAAGATTTCTAATATCATCTTATCAGATTAGATTAAGGTTATCGTCATCGATAATATTGTAGGCCGAAATTAATAATGTAGTAAGGGAAAAAGTGTGAAATGTTCAAGAGAAGAAATTTGATTTTTAAAATATTCATTAACATATTAAAGGTGTATATATTTGCTTATTTGTTTTCTTTTTTTAATTAGGTGCCTAATTCATATTCCCTTTTGAAATAAAATATGTAACGTAGAAACAAACACAATGTCTTATAGAGCTGAAAATTTTCTTTCGAAAGACGTATAACTTTTACCATTTTATTGTACTTTCCAACTTACAACTATGGATGTAAAATTACGTAATTTTACCAAAAGGCGCGGTAAAATGCCGTAATTTTCGGTAAAAAGCGAATATGACGTACTAATTTTTATTTTTTGAAGATATTACAAATACGAGTAGCTTTGTTTAAGGACACGTTACTTGACAGTGAAAACCAGGTTTAGATCCATCGGGTGGTTGTCGAGATTTATTATAAGTATGGAACGTTTAAGGTCATTCGGTGTGTACTTTTTTTGATAAAAAATGTGTTTTAAAACTTAACAGGATCGGTGGACTTAGGACCCTTAATGAAACCTAAAGTTTGTGACCGTGAACGACAACCGCTCATGCCGCAATTTTGAAAAAATAAGTTTTTTGCTTATAATTACGTCCCTATAGATTCAAAAAAAAATTATTATAGTCTAAGAAAATAAAATTTATTACAAAGTCGTATTTTTTTTTTCTTCAGGCCAATACTATCCAAGATACACGTTTGAAGATCAAATAGAGTTTATCAAAATAGCGGAAAAGAGGCCTTTGCACTAACTTTTTACTAATTCTTTTATAGTTGACCTAACAAAAGTCATCATCATCATTATTCCTTGTCCGCTATCTAGTTGGAGCATATGGTGTTTTCAAAGACTTTCCAGGCATCTCAGTCGTATTGCCGTTCCGCCGTTATACTGATCCAATTACCGTAAAATACCGTATTTTACCAAAATCTGGTAATAAAAATACCGAGGTAATTTTACTGCCTTGCATCACTACCTACGACTCATGTGAACACGCAATACACGCAATACACGCAATACACGTAACATCGTAATCTTTTTTTAATCTATTCGAAAACTTTTGAAAGCTTTGGCGAAATTTATATTTATTTAAATGTATGCCAATTTCACATTTTCTAGTATGCAACTTGGAGAGACACCTGACAGTCCTGACCTGACCTGACCTGACCGGAGACCTGACCTGACAAGTCACCCAAACTGGTCGCCCATATTGCCAAGAAATATTGCAACGCTATTTCACCTTGATCCAAAACCGATTCTTTGAATAATACCGTCCAACGGGGTAGAAAACCATTGCATTTCACAATGTATCAAGAAAGATCAACAAAAACACGATATTCGTTCTTCCAAGTTCGTAACCTAAAAATATTTACAGAAAAAAAACAATTATTCAGTTGATCCTTTGATCAAAACAAAAATTATCACAAGCACATCTTTGCGATTTCTACATAATTTTAACTCACCAATCGTCGCTTTATTTCATTTTTGTCCAACAGACCATTATTAACGAAATTAAGTTAAGCGTACAGGGCCGCGATTATAAACGCTATCTCCATCGGTACATATCGAGAGGGAATAAAGTAAAATCACTATTTATGTAAAAAAATATTTGTTTGAAAATTTAAGATATCTTTATCGGTAATCTGATAAAAATTGTATGCATATACACATAACTTCATTTTACATTGTAGATAAAATTGGAGATAAATGCTAACTTCCCATTGGAATTCGTGCCCAGGAGTTTTGAGAAAGCCTTTATTCATAAAATTCAAATGAAATGTAAATATTTTTTTTAAATTGTTCAAGGGGTTTTTTTAAGGAATTTTGTCATGAGTCTTGGTCATTATTTATGCTTATTTCGTAAAAAAAACTTTGAAGCTCTATTTCGGCAGATTTGTGTTTTAGTCTCTTGTTGGATAAAAACGAACTGAAGCGACGAAATATCATACTTAAAAATAGCAGCAAAATTACGTTTATTTAGGCATTAAAAACATTAATAGCCTTCCTAACGAAATTTAAAAAATAAAAGATAAAAACAAGTTGAAAATAAAGTTAAAGGTACACCTTGCAAAAAACAACTTAATGATTTAATAAGGACTAATGAAAAATGCAAAAAAATCCACAAAATCAACGATTCACTGTGTCATTTTCTGCACCCAAAGCTGAACCGATTTGGTTGTATTTTTAAAGAAATTAAAATGATATTCTCGTACGTCCGAAGACGGCAGATAAAAATGGGCGCTTTTTTCGGAATATACAAGACATGTGTGAGAGTCATCATGACGTATACTGTGGAAGCGCGGGCTGTCACTGTTCGTACCGAGCGGTTACTCAAAATTGTTGGGTTCGTTACTGAAAAAACGCTCCGAGACCAAATTTGTAATACTATAATTAGAGATACCTGTGTAATAAAGGTTGTGGTGCGATAGAGCAGATCCAGCCGAAGATACTGGAGGGACCATGTTGACAGAATGAGCAGTGACATACTTGTGTACTCTGCAGCCAATGAAATCCCAGCTGGACAACGTCCGCTTGGAAAACCACCCAAGAGATGGGGGAACAGTTGAACGTCATCATCTCAGGAGAACAACTAGTTTTCTGTAACACAAATCTTAGGATCTCTGAAAAGATGAAAAAGAATAAGCTTTTTTAGGTTTTGATGAGCCTAGCTCCCATTAGAGACAATTTTTCAAAAAACCAAAACAACAGACACACGCCAATGGTAAATATCTAAAGTTTAAAAAAAACCGCTGCTCTAGTGCCATAATCCAGGGAGAAAATGCGAGAATACGTTTCTATGAAGTATAGCAGCGAGGCTTATTATGGGAGTAAACAAATATTCTCACATCTCACATCTTCGAGATTTGCACTGGTTAAAAAGCCCAGAAAGAATAAAATACAAGCTTTGCTGGACAGTATTCAAATCCCTTCATGAAATGGCTCCGAGATACCTATCGGACTTTTGTATTAGGGAAAATACATGTCGAAGAAAATCTACTCTTAGGTCAGAATTCGATTCAGGAAGAGGAAAACTTGTCGAAATCCGGCGCTCCCCAAACACTAGATTCGGAGATCGTGCTTTTGCCGTTGCCGGCCCATCTGCCTGGAACCGATTGCCTTCAAACTTACGGATCATCGACGGTCCCAGTCAGTTTCAATCCCAACTATAACCTCACTTCATTAGATTATCATACCCTCAATTTCAAACCAGAAAATATAATATGTCACTTTAGTTTAGTTACAATGTAAGTTAAATATTCAATTGTAAAGCGCCCTTCAATCAAAAAAAATCACTCAAATATTATTATTAATATTATTATATTGTTAAAGAAAGACTGACTTTCAATGATTGTCTATATTCTTGTACTTTTATTTATAAAATATTATGCATTTTGTCAACATCATCCTTATATCGGCCTTTTAAAGGCCCACCGGGTGTAATATTAACAAATAAATACATTTGCATTTTATTGGCCCTATATTAGAAAAAAACATTGCGTGCACCTTGGGTAAAAAATTGCCGTAATTTTGTTCAATTAGTTTATTCTGTTCTTTGTACTAAGGAAGAGTTATTTTCCACTTCGTGGAGCGACTGCTTTAATGTAATATTTAAATAGAATTATTCTTCAATTCCACTTTTCTCATGATTTCCACAATTAGTAGAAAATCTTCCGACATTCCAACAGAAGGTTTAACACTGACCTACATAATATTTGAAAATAGTGTAATTAGATCTTAATCTTATTAACTCATTACGCTTATTAAAATCTGTTTTAAACGGTCTAGTGCCCCTGGCCACACAAAATGTCTAGTGCATTGTACACGGCGCGCAGCGCCGGCATTGGGAAATTATAACGGGCAAAAATTAATCATTATTCTGTTTTTAAATAACTGTTGTTTATAAGTAACACATAAGGTTTTTCGATTAAAGGGGCTTTCTGATCTTCTGATATTGCACTAAGATTTTTTTTCCATTTTTATGTATCGTAATATCATCGCTCCGATTTTTTAGAGTTTCGTTTTTTATTACTCCACGCGTGACGTCACTAGCTATCTTCGGTGAGTTGTTCTGATTGGTAGGTTGGCTTCCTGGAAACCGGAAATCTATCACAACACTCTATCATCGGTTGATTCGAAAGAACTGGTGACTTCGGTCAAAGTAGCTCTTTTTATCAAATGCATTTTTTAAAATATATTTTCAAGAAACTTCGCCGTACAATCAAATGATCTGATTGGCGAATTAAGCAAGAAATATTTTTTTTAATTATTTGGAATACTTACAACGATCGCCAGGAAAGACCAGTTTATACAAAAAAAATGTGTTTTAATTTTTAAAAAGTTAAAATTAAATTACAATTACTATGGCGACTGCTTTTCTTGACATTTGGCTTGCCAACCGCCGACGCCAGCTAAATGCGTGATAAATAATAAATAAAAATAGCAGTTTTGGAATATTTTCCAAATTTACACCGGTGAAATTCAAATATTTGATTTCGCAGCAGGATTATACGTCGCGAGACGTAAATATTTTGACATTTAATATTAGGTGTTCACGGATTATCCATTTTGATCGCAAATACGATAAACAACCGTGGTGAAAAATTGTTATCACGTCGCTTATTAGCACGTCGATAGTTATGTGTGATTGAGCTACTGGGAGGTGTTTGCGAGAGATTGACAGAAGTTCAATCTTTAAATACCCATTCATCAAAATTGTCTGGCATCGCAATATCTCTTATTTAAACTCGGATAGTAATTATAAATAAATGAAATGGGAAAATGGCGCCGGCTTCAGCTGCGGCCCTGTGAAAGCGAGTAATCTCCTCTGTATGTTGTATGTAAGGTAAGAAGCAAGAAGTAAGGCGATGCCCATATCTGGACATGCGGGCCGACTGGTCATCATATTTGGTGTGATTGCTCCCGATACCGAGGAGACTGCAGGCTCCGAGTTGCGCAACACGGATCGCCTTGTCCGCCGTCCTCGACCGTGTTATGTTACCTGTGTGCACAGAGCCCGTAACTTATCTGCATAACACATAACACATAACACGCAACACCGCATCAGCCGCCCGAAGGAAGACCTTTACTTAGTTACTTTTCAATGACGGGCCATTGAGATATATAATATATGGGATAACACTCCATACAAATCCGAGCTAAAGAGTCGTCCCCGAAGGACGAGGATTAACCAGCGGAGATAGCAAGTATCGTCACGTCGACGATGTAATAAGTATGGTAATAGAACTCTCAAGTATTTAGTCCCTAGCATTTTTAATTTATTGCCGAAAGAAATTAAATGTAACTCACAATTAAACAAGAGCAAAATAAGAAAGTGGCTACTCAATCAAAAGTTTATACATGAATAGTAGCTTATGTGTAAATATTTTAATTTTTCATATATTTTCTTGTATTTAAAAAATATATATTTATTATTATTATTTGTATATACCCGTACATGTATATTCTGATCTTTCCGGCTGTTAATTTATATCTGTTATTCATTGTTTTTATGAATGTAGATAATGTTATATAATATTGATGTTTTTTGTTGATATTTCTTGATAAAACTCCATAGTTAATGATTATGATAAAATTATAAATAAACTTATCAATGAAACTTCTTGGTTTGGTTTTACTTTTTATTATTTTGACCAACGAGCGCTTTCGCCTAAGTAGGCATCTTCAAGACTGGTCAGAAGACCATCTTCTTCTGACCAGTCTTGAAGATGTTATATAAGTAAGTATAAATATAATCTCCACCAACAAGTTACAGAAAGTGGCTTAGTGGGATTTTAGTTTTATTTATTTATTAACTAACATACAGTGCCTTTTACCTTAAAAAGATACATATTAAAAATAATATAAACATTTCAATATAATGTGAATAACTTAAAAATTAAATATAAAAGTATTATTTTACATAGCAGTTTTGAATTTTTTAAAAACATATTTAGGTATAAAAATAATTAACAATGCGTGCCAATAAAATTTTAGTAAAAATATAACAATTTTAATTTTGAAAACTGTAAGAATGTATAATTATATTATTTAAATAAAAAAACTTTGACAAGCAAAACAATTAGTGCAGTAAAAAGCACAGACTGTTTACATCGGTCTACTGTGAGTTCTCTTCGGTATGTCGCTCCCTTCCGCATACGCTAACCTTTGTTTTTGATAATTCACGTATTTAATGATTGCGGTTTTTAAATGAAAAGCTTAAAAAGGATCGAATATCGTTTATCTAAATACATATTTTATATATACTGTTTTTATAATTTTATTATTTTATAGAACTACACTTTTTCATTCTCAACCCGTAAAACCCGTGTGGAGGATTTTTTTTCTATTGTTTATAAAAAACAGACGTAACAAAAAATACCAAATACTAAAAATACTACAAAAAATACTTCGAAATACAAAAAAGACTAAATACTAAGAGGACATGGAAGGAAGTTATGGAAAATACACCACAACACCTAGACCAATGAGGAAATTCGGTTCTCCGGGAAATTGGATACAAAAATTGTTTTTTTGCGCGCGGTAAAAATTATATCATTAAATTGTACTGTAAAGTTTCTTAAAATGTACGAAAAAATAATAATAAGAATTTGAATAAAAACGTACTACTTTGATTGACGTCACTGGTTCATACGAACCATACAATGATATGAGAGCTTTGAAGGATATCCGGTTTGGTCACCGTAAACGAACCAATCGGAAGAACCGTCATAGAACAACCTCTGACGTCACACGCGTAGTTATTTCAGAAATACAAAACTTTGAAAAATCATAGCGCTGATAATACGATACATAAAAATATTTTTTAAAAATTGACTTAGTTTAATATTAGTTTATATTGAAAGTTGTCTTAAACAAAAATTGTCATGAATATGCTACTAGACAAAAGGATAAAATAAGACTACCATTATTGAAAAGAGCTGAGTCGCAAAATTGTTTGATGTATAAGGGTTTAAAAATGTATGATGAGATGCCTGAATGTATGAAGAATGAAAAGTGTCTGAAAGAATTTCAAAATAAATGTATAAGTTACTGTAAGGAAATGTAAATATATATAGATGATGTAAATGTACATAATAGTTTATATTAGTTTTAATATAAGCTAACTTAAGAAATAAATAAATAAAATAAAAAAATATTCCATTAACAAGTTAAAAAAGAAAAAAAGACACTAAACTTCCTTGTAAAGAAATTTTCTTTATTGCATTTGGCGGGAATCGATTCTGCGACGTCAGTTTCGCAGTTAGCCTTTTTATATGTTTTTTTTTTTTATTTTAGTTATATTTTTTATCTTATCTTACATAGCGTACAAACGAAACATAATAAAATAATAAGACAAAAATCCCACATAGGCATAGCCTGTGCGTGGGTATACATGATTTGATCAGTTTTACGTTACAGCACGTACACAATAAAAATACACAGTATAAATATTTTATTATAATATAAGAAACAAAAATTAATCTTAAAAGATCAAACGAAAAATCACTGATTCAAAAAACAGTATCTCTAATAAATTCTTGTAATTTGTTGATGAAGAAAAGCTAACTTCGGCAGTTTGTCAAGTTGTAAGAGAAAGAAAAAGAAAAATATTGTTGTACGGCCAGACCACGAAACATTTAAACAACATGACAATGAAAAAACTCCAAATAATGTATTTTTTATGATAAAATTTAAATATTGTAATTTAACCCTGATCCTGATGTATGGAAGCGAAGTATGGACTTAGAAAAACAGGGATGAAAGTAGGCTAAATGCTGTCGAGAGGCGATCTCTCAGGCGAATGTGTGGTAAAACTATGTACGATAGATGCACAAATGTTGAGATCCGTACATTATGTAAGGCTGAGAATACTTGCATTATCGACAAAATCAAGAAAGGAGCTCTGCGCTGGTTTGGACATGTAGAACGAATGGACAGCGAAAGAACGGCTAAGAATATTTACGATGCGAATGTTGATGGATGCAGAAATAGAGGAAGATCGAGAAAGACATGGCATGACCAAATCCAACAAATACTTGAAGATGGACATGTCAAAAATCGGAATAATCGGCGCGCGTGCATGAGATGTATTAATGTAAAGGAAGCGAGATCTGGCGAGTGTGTTGTGGCGTTCCCTTCCACAAACCCCTACCCGTTCCCTACCCAGCCGCTTCGCCAGTCCGTGTTCGGTGCGTATCGCTTTGTTACGTTACGTTGATCAAATACGTATGTTTTTTGTCTCATTATTTTATAATTTTTTAAATAAAACTTCCGGGCGTAGATTTTCACGATCACTGTTATGTGTGTTTCACACAATTTACCCTATGAAGATGGCTCCTGCAATGGTAGCCGTAACGTCGGAAAGAATCCAACTTACACGGGATCACCCAAAAAATAACTTTTTTTTAAAAAATTTTTAAAACGATTTAAAAAACAATATTAAGACATTAAAAGTACATCATAAAAAACGTACCTCTGAAGTTTCGCGGTTTAGCCTTAAAAAACGCATTTTAAATTTATTTAAAAAATATATTTTTGTTCATATCATTCACCAAAATCGTTCAATTTGGGGCCATTTCCTTTTGGTAGCAAAAAATGTTAGAAAATGGAAAGCATGTTGTGGTGAAGCGGGGTGCGAACCTCGCAACTCCTGATCCGGAGTCCGCAACACTGCCCACGGGACCACAACCTGTCTATTGATTACATAGTAGGTATTATTGTTACATGCCTACATTTTGAATATACAAACACATTTATAATTGTCGTTCTAGAAACTACGAACGCTCCATCTTTTATTTTGTATGAAATGATTAATAATTCATAATGCGTAAATTAATCTTCTAGAATTCATAGAAAATCAATTTTACCTACCGACATGTTTCATTATTTATTACCGTGAGCAAGGATGTTTATCCTATGACCGTGTGCCAATAACATAACACAATAATAAAATAATGTTTAGATCAATGCCTATATTTTTCTGACAAATACGACACTTTTTTTTATTTTTTATACGCCTGCTATTGTGAGTGATTTTGGCTCTTAAAAACAAGAATAAGAAAGTAAAAGAATATACGCTTTGATGAAACGATAAAAATAACCTACCCCGAAAAAAGCATACAATGTACGATGTTTAAAATCAATGTGACAAAAATATTATTAACGTCTAAATTAGCTGTAAATTAGCTGCACATGAAATTGTGAGCTAAAGGTAAAGAGAGGGACATTTAACAAAATTAGTCTTATTAGATTTGCTAAATTAAATTCAAATAATATTAAACAAATTCAAATATATTTTTATTATTTATCCTTAAGAATTTAGCTAGAAGTAAATAAGTATCCAAACATAGAGTTAAGAATAGTCCAGAAACCGCATACGCAAAAAAAAAAACAGAAGGCGATTAAACTACTTTTAAAGGAGTAGTTTTACGTTTTAACCCATTAGTTTCTTTGTAGACGCCACTCAGTACGCAACTCCTGATTTGAATTCAACTATGCCGTATTGTGTCGTTTTAAAGAGTAGAAATACTGCAGGGTCTTAAAGAAACAGGATGGGTTAACATTTCATGAGTAAGTAGCAAATGCATTACTTAAAATTTAAATTATTTTTCCATCTGTCAGATTGTCAAAGAAAACAAAATGGACATTTTTTGTGTTGCCAGGGTAGTCAAATTTTTTACGCTACTTTGCTCATCATTAGAGAGATCTAATGAAATTTGGACCTCTCAGATTAAACAACGCCGTGGTGGACATTTGACCGACATTATCTTTATAACATCAAATATTATTTAACATGACATAAAAGTATCAGTTTTATGTAACTAAAAATTTGTTTTATTTTTTGAAATTACTCTTTTTAAATTACCCTTTACTCTTCTTTTTCTATTTTCCTTATCTGCTCTGAAACACTCGGAAACATTGATTGACACATCAATCAATGTTTCCGCGTGTACCCACCCACTAGGAATAAGAATAACAAGTACACATAAAATAAATAAAACATCAATAATTTTGCTAAACTTCTTTTAATTGTCCATAAAATCAATTATGAATAAAATTATAATAATAGATACATAACTTAATATATGGATTCATCATAAAGGTATTCCAATGCATCATACCTACATATTAGGTGTTTTTTTGTAAGCGTAATACAACTTTCAATTGAATTTAAAAAAGAAAATATTTGTTTAGTTTTTATTGTGTTGGAAAGAATGAAAATACACAATAATTTTTACAAAATGATATCTGACAAATGCCCTCGCAATTAGCAATTACGTAGCGCAATAATGCAATATTACTTGACATAAGTCAGTCCAAATTTTGTTTACTCTTTACGATGAATCCGGCGTTATTTCCAAAATGGTGCGTGTTATATTAGCATCCAGTGACTTGAGAGTTGTTGGTTTATTTCCATAGATCCTCAAAACAATCCAATGGTGTCAAATCACAAGATCGTGGAGGCCAGGGACCATTCCTGGAAATAATGTTGTCGCCAAACTTGTCACAGAGTAAATTAATGGTTTCACAGAGAACCTCATATGTTTGGCAAACAAATTTGTAAACAATGTTTGTTCCAGCATTAATTTGAGTAAAAACTGTCACAACATGAGTTCTATTCGACAAAAAAAAAAACACCTGATGGCAGGGGTAGTTTGTCCAACCACCTGCTTCAATTTGACATAATACATTTAAACTGAAATACCTTATTTAAAGTTAATTAAGGCACATTATAATAAAGTCATGAAAGACAACCTAAACGTATTCATTCTATACTCATTTGGCACTACTACATTTTTATTCTAGAACAATAAAAATATCTGTATAATTCATATCTACTTAATAAACATTTCTCATAACCTAACTATAATTTCAATTATTAATACACATCTAGAATGGGATTTACAAGGCACTGAACGTCAGACTAACTTAAATTTGTATAGTTTTTGTGCAAAATGGTTTCTAAATCTTTTATATTTTTATTTTTAAAAAAACTAAAATTTAATGTAAATGATTCTAATAAAAATATCAATAAAACTCTCCTGTTAAGTTTTATTTGACAAACGAGCACTTTTGTCTAAGTGGGCAATCTTCGGGACTGGTCGTTTAAAACTTTTTAAACTTTTATACTATTTTTGACAATATTTTAGGAGATAAGAACATCAGCTAAGTTTATTATTTAGACACAGACAACTAGTTTGCAAAACAGCAGATTTTTATGGTAGGAATGTTTTTTTATTGAACTAAAATTGAACAAAATCTTGTCAAATAATAGTGAAAAAGTTGAAAATGTTGTAAACTTAAGAGTAATAATACGCCACCGGCTAACGCCCATACGGATAAAAACAATTTTATTATTATCAACTATGAAGTTAGTTTACAGCAATACAAAAGGCTAAAGATACTCAGGTCGAGAATAGCAATTGTAAACTGAAACCGTCCGTTACACATTTGGTGTTAAACTAAAAACCAAACCAAACCAAAAATTTGGAACGCTTTTGTTCTATGCGATAGACCTAAAGGGCTTCTTTTTAAGCGGGAGCGAATTATTACTCTAAGGTTGTAAACGATTTACCGATCCGAAAGATGCTTACTTAGGCGAAGGCCCTCGTTGGTCAAATAAAATAAAATAAAATTTAATCAAGTAATTTTACTGATGTTTTTATAGAAAACTATGGAGAAATATATACAACATAGATATTGTTAATGTGAATATTTTTTGGTAATACAAATTAAACTAAAATTGCTTGTACGTTTGGACCAGTTGCACCACATTTGGCCATTGTCTGCATTAAAAAGAAATAATAAAAATTAATTAAATTTTTTATAATTAAAAAATATAAATTAAGTATTTTAGAATAAATTTTGCACTGAAAACTTCAGTATGGCCTTCTCTGGCAGCCATTTTTCCTACCCGTACATATATAGATAAGCATTGGTTTTACACCTTTTCCCATAAACTGACACTTCTTTGACTGTCCAATTTGATCAATCTCAATTGTATAGTGACTTTGAGGTGCTAAAAACAGCACTTTACAAATTTTCAAATTATTATTAAACTTAGTTGTGTGTCAGCAGAGGGTTGCCATAAATTCAAAACCGATGACTTTTTTATTACTTAAAATATGTTTGACAATTTTATCATTCCCGAATATTCTTTTCAATCCAATGTTTTGTAAAATTGTAGTATATTTAATTATTGACTTTATTATGCAACAATTGAATAATTATTCATGCAAATAATTGAACATGTGTACAGAAAAAGTCAAATTTAAAACTTTAAAAAAAATAAAACTTATTAGAAAAGACTCTCACATACATAAATGTATTTTTAAGTACATTTATTTATTTGACTTATTTGTCATAATTACACAACATATTTCACACTTTTCTCACTAGGTAACTCGGTATCAAGGCAGGAATTACACATTTTTCCAGTTAAGTCAGTGGGCATTTAACACACACTATATAATAAATCTTTCACTAACTGATAGGATAGTAGGAAGACTTCGCTGTCCGTACACCGGTAGGAATTTCAGTATTTTAAGGAATTCTTTACCTGATGACCTTATCATTTACTTAGTAATCTTTAGGAATTTCTGAATCACTTTATTATTTTTGCAATAAAAAAATAGTGTATCATTTTGGTAGGTACCAAATTTTGATGTTTTGAAATATGGCAACCCTATGAAATTAGATGGGGTTGTTTCTACTTAGATAGGTGACATTAGAAATAATTGTTCTTTGTTTTCCAGGTTATTTAGCTTAGGTAACAGATTAAGGGCCAGTTGTATCGAAACAGGTTATGTTTGAGCTACGTTAAATAAATGTTACGTATTCATCAAAATGGCACTTTAGGGCTGATTTCGGCCGGTTAAATGCATTAAAATCAGTTATCTTCAGAGCCTCTGCTGTATCTGACCCTGGCAGCTGTTTTAACATATTGTTATTTAATCATTTATTTTATTCTCCGCTTAATTTGTTTACGATATGTGATTGTTTTTATACAATAATTGCCATTCTAATATTTTTTTACTCCGCATTGTATTTACAATAAAAAGTAGTTCATACAAATTTATAAATATGTCTAAAGTAATCTAAACCAATAATATTATACACTTACTATATTTTCACACTTAACATACTGTAATTTGGAGTATTGTAAATTAATTTTTCTGCGATATATTTTTTTTTAATCATAAAAAATGCAAATTTTGTAACTGACCCTTTATGGGACACCTAGAAAAGTGGTACATAAATATACCACCTGAATTGAGGATTTTATTTTCTAATATTTTGTATAAATAATAATGTCATAGGAGTATCATAATAATGTAAACTGGTAAATCAGTCTTTCACTCAGATTTTTCAAATGCAAGGTATCTTTAAATCTTAAAAAAAAAACATTTTTAAGGTTTGTAAGATGTAAAGCAACACAAAATATATGTCATATAGGCTATAGGGGTTTATGTATAATATATATTTGAATCTAGAATATAGCAAAGCGTAATGTTTGCATTTGACAGAAAAAAAGTAATGTCATAGACCATTAAAAACAAAAAAAAAACATAGACATTTTTAGATCAAAATACTCACCGGTGACCCATCCATGAACAAAATTTGTTTATATAATACACAGCCGTCTGATCGTTACGAACAGTTAACAGTTCATAGTGCTGACAGAAATTTTATAAATTGTTTATAAAACCGGCCATTAGTTAACATTTCTTGATGCAACCAACCATTTTGACGAAGTAACTTCATGTTATTTAGGTTTAAATGAACTTTTTTCGATACAACTGACACACATACGAGTTTGATTAAATACAGTCAGAATAAGAAGTCGTTAGGTTAGGAGAATTTTAGATAGGTACTATAATACTGACCGCTTATTTTTCAAACTGACATTTTACGAGACAATTATTTATTAAAAATATGATAATACGCACCTAGTTCACAAAAACGTACAATATTCTAGGACATTATCATAGATAAAGCCATCTACAAAAAAAATATATCATATTTACAGAATTATCTTTACTAAATTTGTATCTAGGTAATACATTACATCCAAGATTGTTAGTGAAAATTCTTCGTGGAAGTTGATTGTAATTGAAGACCTCGTTTAAAAACCTAAAATGTCACAACAAACCAACATTTTTTCAGTCTTTTAATGAAATAAAATCATAGATTTATTCCGAGTGCACTGTATAAAAAATATTAATATTGTACGTACAGTAAAACCTCCATTTTACATTTTTACGCTTTTTACGCCGAAATGTTTAGGTCCTATTTTTCCATACATTCTCATTAAAATATCCCCCAATGAACGTTTTTCATAACCCCGATTTTGCGTTGAAACATTTTCAAAACTCATTTGATCTGTCAAAAGACACCGAGCAGCATGCCGCCGCGTTTGCCCAAAATGGTGAATAAAATCAAGGTAAATAAAAAAATGTGTAAATTGTTGTCTCAAACTAAATTCAAAGTAGGTTCAGTGTAATTGACCATCTTGTTTGTTGACATTTTACTAAATTGTGACATGCGGTTTACGCATGTTTGGGAAGAATAAAGTCTTTACATCAATAATTACGATGCAGAAAGTTTAAAAATTTGGCAATAGAAATATTATGTGAAGATATAAACATTATTTAGAAAAAATATTATTTAAACAGTTATCATAAAAGTGTGAAACAGTTTTGCCAAGATGTAAATGACAGTTGAAATTTCGGGGTGCCATACTAAAAAAATCATTGTATGCATTTTTACACAAGTTAAAAATTTTATTTTTGTGTTTTTAAGGTTAAAGTCTTTACATCAATAAATTACGATGCAAAAAGTTTAAAAATTTGGAAATAGAAATATTATGTGAAGTTATAAACATAATTTGGAAAAAAGATTATTTAAACAGTTATCATAAAAGTGTGAAACTGTTTTGCCACGATGAAAATGACAGTTGAAATTTCGGGGTGCCATACTAAAAAAATCATTGTATGCATTTTTACACAAGTTAAAAATTTTATTTTCGTGTTTTTAAGGTTAAAGTCTTTACATCAATAAATTACGATGCAAAAAGTTTAAAAATTTGGAAATAGAAATATTATGTGAAGTTATAAACATAATTTGGAAAAAAGATTATTTAAACAGTTATCATAAAAGTGTGAAACTGTTTTGCCACGATGAAAATGACAGTTGAAATTTCGGGGTGCCATACTAAAAAAATCATTGTATGCATTTTTACACAAATTAAAAAATTTATTTTTTTAAGGTTAAGTACCTACATAAAATTATTTAAACACGTTTTTTCAGATTTTAACAGAGAATTTGAGGTACCTACAATTTATTTTGGAAATATTTGGAAAGATCGATTGTATGGACACATGGGCAGAGAATAATAAAATCCAATAATTACAGTTTTGGAAAATTTGGGACATTTGATGTTTTTTAAATGAGGTCTTCAATTTATTATATAAATAAAAGGCAAGTGATATTTAAATCCAAAAATCTGGAATAACTAGTGACGTCAGGAGTTTACAGAGTACAGACCCTCATTTTTCAGAATCACTAGTCTATTATTTTTATTATAAAATACACTACAGTGCATCGAATGTTTAATAGGCCCCCGTGTTAATGTGTTAGTGCCTGTCAGTGAACCAAATAAACATACAAATTTAGTTTTTTTAGTAGGCACACTAGAACATTTTATTTAAAACATTCATTCACTAACACTAATGTGTCAATACATAGGGTTATTAGACATTTGAACGCACCGCACATATTTAATTACATTATTTTCTTAAGAATATACGTGGATAAATGTTTATATTGTAAAAAAACAAGTTTCAGTAGAAGTATTTCTGCATAAAAATAAGCATCCAAATTAAAACAAAATGGTATAGGTTACATGTCATTCGAAATAATTTTCTGCTCTATAAGATGTTGTGTTTGCTTTTACGTTACATATATTATTACATTTGATTACAAGCCTTCAAAATGGAATGTCAAGTAGGCGAAAGTGAGCATTTTCAACACCTCTTTCTATTCGCGTTCAATCGAGGGAATAAAACTACCTATGCTGCTCGCGATATTTGCGCAGCAAGATGCTATGAATAATTGACAAATTTGTTGTATTTTTTTGTTGTTGTGTTCTCTTAATTTGAAAAAAAACCGACAAAACTTTTGTTAACACGTAATAATATGTAGTTACTAATAATTTATAACATTTTATATAAATATCCATACATTGATATTGAAAATTTTAATTTTTAAATAATTTTTTTTTTAATATCATATTTATTTATACATCTGTTACTCACACAAATCTTTCAATGTGTCGTGATTTGCTCTCACTTCATCTATATTATTTATAAAAAAACATTAATAATCACAAAAAGATATATAAAATAAAAAATTATGTACATAAAATCAACTCGCACGTATAGATTGTTAACTGAATAAAATAAAATATAATTTATAAACTGTCATAAAACTGGTCATAGAAAATTGCATATATTATTACTGACCATCAAAAGTGCATTTTTATATTACTCGTGCGAAAATCACATTTTTTTGGAAGCTCATAAGGTTATCAACATTTTATTATTTATTATAATATATTTCACCGTCAGATTGTCATTTTAGCCGGAATACACATTACAAAACGTCTTCGTATTGCAAAATATTTTTCCGGCTAAAATAACAATAGGAAAATATCACGTGAAATGGATTTGGAAAAATGAATTGTGTTTCCAAAATCAATATGGATATTGTGAAGAAATTTTGTCATAAATAATTTTCAAACTAAAAAAATGTCTTCACAAAAACGTGACATGTTTAGCCTTGACAAATGTGACATCGGGATTCGTGACGATGTTCTATTTCAATTTAAACGGTCACAAACAAATTTCAAAATTTAACTGAATCGTGAGGTATTACGAGCGTGGCCAATGCAGTGAACCATTTTCACGAGAATTTAAAATTATGAATTCAAAAATATTTTTTATACTAATAAGTAAAATATTTTTTACTCGATAGTATTTCATCATCATTCCCTTTTCGCACCTAATGGCGCATAGGGCACTGCATTGGTACACCAATCGCAGCATATTTTGATCGTTTTTGTTACATGGAGGTAAGATGATCAGTCTCACTCTTCAGGTACCAGTCCAGGGACTATGAAATATTCTAGTGTGAAAACACCCTTTTAAATTAATATTTCATATCAGCCATGTCGGGAATCGAACCCGAGACCTCTTGCATGGCAGGCTAACGCGCTGACCATTACACCACGAGGCCGACAACATTTATTTCATAGACAAGAGTATTTCATAGACCCTAATTAATTTAAAATTGTAAAAATAAAGTGATATTTCCCTATTCTGCTGGGACATTTATATGCTCTCTCAGTAATCTGCAAGTCGATTATCCAACAATTACTATAATTATATTTTTACTGAGAAAGCACAATTTTTAATGACAGGAAGACAAATTTGCACACAATTTAACACAGAGATTCAATTTTATTGATTTATTTTAAATTTACGGATGGCTTCAGCCAGACGACATAATTTTTATTCAGGATACGGCACTACCCGATATAATCAGTACCACTCTGTCCACCGCTAAACTACCGGGAGCCCCTCTAATCCTGCCTGACCTTTCTCTCGTTGCTCAAATAAGTAGGGCGATCAGTTCACGCTTCTACCAACTGAGACATATCAATTGCATACCCCAAAATTTTCCAGTTGATGCCATCAATCAATTAATAAATGCTTCTGCAATGTCTAGTCGATCATTGTAATGGCTTCTATGGAAGCCAACTAATGAATAAAATGATTCGCCTAAAGTCTAGTCTGTATTAAACGCCACTGTAAGACTTATTTTTGGAATCTCTAAGTTCAGTCATATCATTGCGCTACTTTGGGAACTATACCACACCACAAAGGATGGAATACAAACTTTGATGGCTTATGAGTGCTCCGAAATATTTTAAAGACATACGCATTCCAAATGAACTAGCTGACAGTTGTACGCTTAAATCAGCTACATTACAGAAATAGAAAGTCATTACACCTGTACGCAACCGAACACTAAATTCGATGAACGCGTATTTGCTAGCCCTGTGGCGTGGAATGCTCCCCCAAAAAAAATATTTGCGTTACGGTTTACTCAAATATTTCAATTTAGTAACCATTTATAAATAAATAGGTGCGAAGGTTTTCACGGTCACTGTTATCGATATGTTTATTTTTTGGGTGATACCTGTAAAAAGAGTTTACCCTGAAGATGGCTCCTGCAATGGTAGCCGAAACGTCGAAACAAATCCAACACACACGGTAAAACCCAAAAAAGAAACATATTCATTTACAAATATTTGCAAAACTGATTGAAATATGAAAGTCAAGTTGTGATAAAGCGGGTTCGTACCTCGTACTGATCTGTAGTCTACCACACTACCGCGTAACCACAAAACATAATATTTATAATAAAGATCTAAAAGTAGATGATTAATAAATAGAATGTGTTAAAATGACATGGATGATGATGATACTATACATTTTTATTTATATTAGTAAAATATAAACAATATTTTTGTAAATAATATATTTAACATCAATAGGAAGACATTATTTATACACGGAAGAAATCGTTACATTAAAATGACATCCATATCTGAGCAAAATGAAGAATACAGTTCTGCATTCCTCAAAATCATGCCAGAAATTGTCCTAAACCAAACTTCGGTCACTCGCTACGGACAATATGAGATTCTTTATGTCATGCAATATATAATTTTAATAAAAAATATACAAATCAGCAAAAAATGCTTCAAATATAATTTTAAAAAAAACATATAAGACTATAAAAATATCATTATTTGTCAAAAAAAACATAAAAAAATATGTATAAGAAATTTTTCTTAAAACTAGACAATTTGTAAAGTTCATATTCGAACTTGTTATGGCAATTTTAATGCAAGTCGTATCAAGAAAAAAATATTTTCACTAATCATGATACAGTACTTTTGAGCAAAATATTTACCTACGTACATTATGTGTAAACCGATTTAAATATTTTATTTTTTATTCAACCCTTTCTTTCAAATAAATATAAATAGTGCATTTTTATATGCTCCCGACTGTCAACAATATGCTACAGGCGAATCCGACAATATTTTGGACACAGCCGGGAGACAATCAGACAGCCTCGAAAAGCTTATTGTGATGGGCGGAGTGGAGGGAAGAAAATCCAGAGGTCACTCACTTACCCGATGGAGTGACTTAATAAAATCTACGCTGGGAACTTCGGTGAATGATGCTCTTCGCTTTACCCAGAACAGGACTACCTGGAGGCGGAGCATAAGGGTGATAGATTGCGGCCGCTATCATCAGCCACGAGGGCAAGCATCAGAGCGAGACGGTTATTGAAATTAAAAAGCGGAGATCAATATGTACCGTTTTGTTTGGGTGATCCTGTGGATTTATCACCCAAAAAATACAATACGTATTGATAAATGACAATGAAAATTTATGCACGTAAAAAAGCGGAGATTATTTTTTAATTACTGGTATCCTTAAATAAGCTTTTTTCTGCGTAAGTTGGTAGTCCACATTACATGGAAAAGTTTATTTTAGTCTTATAGCTGGCTTGTTTGTTTTGAAGTGAATTTCTCTCTTCTTTATGTTTGTAAATAGAATATTTCTAAATTAGATTTCTTTAGTACAAACAGAATACTAAGTATTATTTATATCCACAAAAAATGAATTCAAGTCTCAAAGGGTTAATATTTTCACGTCAAGTAACACAGTACTTACTAACTTAACACGGGGACCAGGTGAGTCCTTGGCAAAGTTGCCAATCATAAGAACTATGTCATGTTAACCCTTAAATGCATCATGATGGAAATTTCCATCATACAAAATATTTAGGTTCAATTATTTAAAATCATAAATGGAGTAGTCTTTTTTAAGGCTGGTAATACTTTAGAGAGTTCATCTACTAATTTAAGAGAAAAGAAAAATAAAAATCACCTTTTGTCTATGATTATGTCAGTTAAAATTTTGACTGCGTGTGTTTGTAATTTCTGGAGTTTTGCAAAGTTTTATATTCAAATATTATCAGTTATTTATAATCTTTTCAGAGGGGACATAAATCAAAATGTTGATCGAAAATGGTAGTATTCATACATATATGTTTAATAAAGTAATTGTGAATTATATTAGGTGTATAACTTAAAAACCGGAATTTAACACTGATGTCAACACCTGTGTATCGCTGTAGCAAATCATTAACATAATGTCATTTTGAAACTCTATTCATAAGCTGACAAAATCAGTCAACAGTGCTTGATTTGCTTGTGGAAAACTTTTGGAATTGGTAAAAAAAACAGCATTTGTGGGAAGTTTTGCTGAGTCAGTTTTTTGCACAGAAAACTGCAGCCAAAAGTCATCATTTGCTCGTGGAATTGTATGGCGAACATGCTCTTGCGAAATCACGGTGTTTCGGGTGGTTTCAGCGCTTTAAAAGTGGCGATTTTGATATCAAAGACAAAGAATGGCCTGGACAGCCGAAAAAGTTTGAAGATGAAGACCAGAAGGGAGTTGTGTATTATGAGCTTCTAAAACCAGGTGAAACCATTACTGGAGAGCTGTACAGACAACAACTGATTCGTTTAAAGAGAGCGTTGTAGGAAAAACGGCCAGAATGGGAGACCAGACACGAGACATTGATTTTTCAGCATGACAATGCTCGGCCACATTTGCTCAACGCGTTAAAAACTATTTGGAAAATAGCGGATGGGAAGTTCTGCCCCACCCACCATATAGTCCAGACTCGGCGCCTTCTGACTTCCATTTCTTTCGATCGATGCAGAATGCACTTTCCGGGTTACGCTTTACTTCAGTCCGAGGCATCAAAAATTGGCTCGATTTGTTCTTTGATTTAAAAAATTACCGGTTTTTTTTGGGATGGCATCCACAAATTGCCAGAAAGATGGGGAAATGTCGTAACTTCCGATGGACAATACTTTGAATAACAGAATTGTTCAAGATTTTCTTTAATAAACACTTAAATTTAAAAAAAAAAAACGTTTTTAAGTTACAGACCTAATAGTAATATGTAAATTTACATCACCATATATTTTTTTTTTAATATTAGACTTTTTACAATATAAGGATTTTTTTTTTAATTTCCCCAAAACCACACCTTAAAATACACCATAAAACAATTTTAAATGCAATACAAAAAATCATGCATTTAAGGGTTAATGGAAGAAAAATATCACTGCACTTATATTATTAAGTCGATTTCAATATTTATATGCATTTCATAGGAATATGTATAAAATTTAACTTTTTAAAATTATACATTAAATGATTATAATATACATTTTTTACAAAATAAAGTAACATTTAATAAATATACAAACTATGTAATGTTAGTAAATGTTAGTATTTACGGGTGTTTTAGTAGTGCTTTAACTATAAAAAAACACACAAATAGTTAAAAACTCGGGAATGCAAAAATCATTTTCTTTTTAACAATAATTAATGCTGCCTTATAGTAAGCGAGCTGCCTTATTCAAAAATAGCTACCAATATGTAATACTTGGGGGGTAATAATTGTGAGCTGACTTTTCTCGGTGGGAAGTTTGGAGCAGAAAAGACTACACATATATTCAAGTCAACAAGTAATGGATGACTTACGACCAAATGATAAGTCGGCTTATACAATAATTTTCTATGGTTAGTTTTAATTATTTCAATGTATCACCAATTTCATCTATCCAATGTACTGTGCTTTAACTATATCAAATATATTTGATATAGTTTGTATAGGGGATTTTTGAACACATTAGGCGAGCGTGCACCAACCACTTTATTGGAAACGCTATCCCATTGCTCCACAACTTAGTTTGTCGGGAAATTCTACCTGGGATTGGATGTAAAAAACGTATTGTTCAATTTTGATTAATGACCTCTGAAATGGCGGTTTTTATTCAAAGTTATTATTCATTTGTTTTTTTTTTCAATAGCCTTTCTTTGTTTCGTGACAGATTGAAAAATTTTTAAAAAAATTGTATGACTGATGTCGGCACGCTTAGCCCAGGCGGAAAATAAATCGCGGATTATGGTCGTTAGTCCGATCCTTTTTATGCATAGGTTGTATATATGTTGAAAACTACCGGAAGTTTATATTTTTAAATGTAGTTCATTTTAATTTTATAAAACAAAAAGTTACTTAAATAAAATCTGTACCTTACAGGATAAAACACGGGGTCCACTATTCTCGTATAAATGTTTATAATAATAAAAATACGTGCATAGTTTTTTTCCACTTTTATTTATAATTTTTACCAGTGACCGGATTTCGTCGTGGCCGATATCGTCAGACTGGTGGGAGACGAAACAAATTTCTATGTTATATACAAGCGCAAGCAGGTATTGTAAATCACGATTTTATATAATCAAATATGAATTTAAGTATTTTAATTATAAAGAGTTAAATTTTATGAAAACTACAACAGGGGCCGCTGGGATCTGACGATGTCGGTCATGCTGAATCTCGATCACTGGTAAAAATTATAAATGAAAGTGGAATAAAACTACATACATTTTTAAAATATTATAATTAAATTACAGTTTCCCTAAGAAATGTCAGCAAAAAACTCAGTCTACCTTGTTTTAATGCAAAATAAATCAGTAGTCGCAGATATGCTATTTAAATTATGGTACCTCAGAGGGAGACGGATGCAAATACAAACGTCCAATGTTCAACAAAAACCTACAGAATCTGCTTTCTCTAAGTGATTTCTAGTAATTTAAAGCATTAATTTGTATTTTCAGTATCTTAATACATTGGTTCATTCATTATAAGACTTAGGTTTCTTAAAAATTAATCGACATGATCATAAACTGGATACAAAAATCGAAATGTCATATCATTAAATTCTGGATTTGCATCTGTCTGCCTCTGAGGTACAGATATATATCAAAATAATAATTATTATACATTAAAAGTTCTTCATAGATAGATATTATCTCATTTGGTTCAAAAGTTGTAATGTTTTCGAAATCGCACAATCACAAAATCTTGTTTTCTGAACATTTCGTTAAACGCGACTCCCGTAGTTTATACTTTAAGGTACCGAAATGTTTATACTTTAATCCACTTTCGTTAGACCAATATCCGGTTCCGTCGCTCTTGTATTCCATCACAATTTCCACAAAATACACATTAATAATTTTATATCCTCAAATATGTCGTGAAAGCGACGAAACCGGTCACTGGTTATTCCAAATTTGTGATATAAGTATTACTAGTCTTTAATTTCTAAAATAAATATTTTAACAAATTAACCGAAATTGCACAGATCACGTCCTCGGGAATATTCTAACAGTTGACGGTCGGTCGGGAGGCGCTTCCTCCGGGTCCGCTAGGACAGCTCCTGGTACAGCCCCTGCTCGTCCTGGCCGTCGCTGACGCCGCGCATGTTGAGCTGGCGGACGACGCGCTCCAGGAACAGAGCGGCCTCCGCCTGGCTGGAGTACTGGCCCTTCTCCGTGCGGTGCTCGATGCCGCCCCAGGTGACCACGTCCTCGCGCCCCGTGGTCACGGAGCGCCCGATTGTGAAGATGAGGCGGCGCTCCCAAGCGATGGACAGCAGGTTCAGCACCTGAAAAATTGACATTATTTTTTTTAGATTTATACATTATCATCATACCCTTTATCCACACTCGATGTTGGATTGGGCACTGCATTGTTAAATCAAATGCGGCGTATCTAGATCATCTGTTACAGGAAGATAAGGTGATCAGTCTTACGCTTGCGTGCCAGTCCAGGGACAATGAAATACTTCAGTAGAAAACCACCTTTAAAAACAAATATTTCATACCTACCTTCCCGGGAATCAAACCTGGTACCTCGAGGTTTAAACAATCACTTAAACACACAGTCTTGAGGTCAGTATTTTTTTCTTTAGCCTAGCTTAAAAATTCATTTAGTTGTATTTTATTTTTGAGCATTTTTGAAAACATTTTTGAGAAGGGAATATAGAAGAAAAGTAGTAAAAAAGAGATGCATTTTAGGTTTGTAAATCTTACATAGGTAATAGGCACACATTATTAGGCACACAAATTCAGCAAAAATAAAAATAAATAGACCTTTATACGAGTATATTAGACTGAATCTCTGGTTCATTGGTTATTGTTGCAAAGTCAGTAATACCCACTTCCTATGTACAACCAAATGGGCGTAAACCCATCTAGGAAGCAAGTATGACTGCTTGTATACATAATGTTTCAGGGGTCTCAAACTAATTATTTTATTTATTCTATCTTAAAATTATAAATGATGTCCTTGTCTTATAAATTATAATTTATGCCCTTGTCTTATAAATTATAATTTATGTCCTTGTCTTATATATTATAAATGATGTCCTTGTCTTATTTATTTGACATGTTACTATATGCTACACTACAGGTTAAAAATCTGACATGGGAAATGTAAAAATCTCATTTTAAAATTTATACCTTGACCCTTAAAGCATTTCAAATTTCGATGATATATATCATTAACATAAAACTTCTATTGGTGTTCATACAAAATAAAAAAAATGTAAAAGATGTACTATCAAATATACGCTATCTTAGTAAGTTGTTCCAGGTTTAGTGACAGCTTTTTAGCTCGTAAAATTGGTACAATGTAAAAAAGTCAGTGGGTTCCTTAGAAGGCAGGTAGAGACGTATCGCATACTGACCCTTCTCCCTTGCTGGTTGTCCGGCAGGAAGCACTGTCGGGGGAAGCCCACGGCGTAGTAGGGTCGGCCGGGGGACGGATGCTCGGGACCCTGTACTCCTGACACAACGCTACGCAGACACACACAAATACACTAGTTACATGCGGAAAATACACAACCGTGCAGGCACAGATACAGCTCACATATGTATCGAAGGTGGAAAGGCAAAAGCTTCTAAACAACGTGTAGCGATTTTAGAGAAAAGCCATTTATTTTTTTATTATTAATAAAATATCTAATATTTTTCATTTTTATTTCGATTTTGTAAGAACCACGCCAAAATAATGGTACATGTATATGAGATTTTTTTAATGACTAAATTTTAAAAAATTTTAATTGGCTCTTCTGTAAAGCTGTTACATGTCGCTGAGGAACTTTTGCGTGTCTACCGTTGATATTATAAATCTCTTTTATAATAATATATAGATTACACAAACATCACTCTGTCAGATTTAAAATTTACACTAAAAATGTATTATGTAGACATTATAATAATAAATATGTACATCTCCCCTCCCCTCCTTATCCTCTCTTCAAGCATTCTTGTCCTTATCCCGCCCAATTTACAGTAACTTAATGTTCTTAAAATAAATATTTAAAAAATCTTTGATAATTGAGTACATGAAAATAACATTTTTATATGTATAAATTGCATGTATTTATTTGATATGTAATATATTTTCTTTACTAACTTTGTATACTATGTGGAAATCTGTTATTAGTTCTGAGTTTATACACTATATCTGTCTGTTTACTAAAAATATGTATGTAGAACTGTTGATTTCCCAAATAAAATAAAATAAAATAAAATATTGTATATAAAAAAAATATTTATTCACATTATTGAGGGATAAATTCCAACTCCGTGGGACCAAAGACCCGTGTTGATTTGGGATGAATAATGTATAGTATAGAAGTATAAATAAGATGATTAAAAAAAAAATATTCCATAGCTTTTACATTTGATGGCATAGCCAAAATGAAAAAATTAAGTGGTTTTCATAAATATTTTTATGTATCGCTAATGCGATAATTGGGGCGCTATGATTTTTTTAGAGTTTTGTAATTTTGAAATTACTCTACCAGTGACGTCGCAGGTTCTTGTCGGTGAGTTCTGCTGATTGATAAAAATAAGTAAATAAATAATATCACATGCTGTGAATAAAACACTAAAGAATTTTTGCAGTACAAATCACAATTTTTCTCTCATCTAAAAAGCAATATTCATGAATTTATCATGAGCAAAGCCTAATTTTTTTAAAACTAAAAACAACAACAAAAATAAAATATGTCATTTGCGATCAAAGCCAGCAATTTGTATTTTTAAATAGGTGACTGTTTTCAAAATTTATCGTCTTTTTTGGGTTATCCCGTGGATGTTGGATTTGTTCCGACGCATCGGCTATCTACCATAAGTACGGAATTTTACTGACAGGATAGCCAAAGTTCTTTAAAAACAAAATATTTTAACAACATTTGAGAATGTGGGTAAAATAAAGGATCATTTATTAATCCTGAAAGACAAGAGCCAAACTGAAGCAGTTTATAAAACTGAGCTGCCGAAGATGTGAAAAAGTGCCCAGCAAAGAAAAGAATTAATGAACACAATAGAGGGTGTAAACTTGGGCACCCTAAAAATCAGCTATAGCAAAACACTATAGAAACAAAACATCTTTTCACTTGGATCAGAAATTTTGCATGAACCCAGATTAAATTTGAATCGGGTTGTGGTGCCGTGGCTAGTGTCTCGGACTCACGGCTCAAAATTCCGTGGTTCGAATCCCACTATACCCTAACTTGATTCCCATTTTCTAATAGTGAATTTTTTCCAACTCATTGAAAATGGCCCTCAAAATGAAATATTTGGGTAAATCGTAAGAACGCAAATATTTATTTTTCTAAAAAAAAGTGCGTAAATAATAAAGGAGGCAATTGAAATACGCAGACACCCATATAACATAAACAAAACAACATGTCTACAAATATTTATACACACTAAAATATTGTTGACAAAAAGAAAACTATGCACACACACACCCCCTGAAAATTGCTCTAGATTATAATAAATTTACTGCTTTAATTACTAAGCCACAGGATTTTTACGACAAGAACCAAACTCAATGTGAGGAAAGTACATTCTACTATCCTCGCCTTCGAGTTATTCTCTGCATATGAGATTAGAATGTACTTTCCTCACCTTGAGTTTTGCCTCTAAATACGAGCATTAGAATTTTCTTACAAATCTGTACCTATTCACAGAAAGCAAGGTGAAGCAGAGATTTTAAACCATACAATTGCCGTCTTCGATCCCATAGGACTCTAGTATAGAATGGAAGATGGTGTTTACTAACTTGTATGTGATTTGAATAGTGTGGGTAGAGGCATTCTGTCCGGGTAGGGGGTGCGCCTGAAGCCCCCATCCCATAATCCCCGGGGGCTGGTTGCCCCGCATTTCTCCATATACCTTGGAGCACACGGGACACTGGATGTATAGAGCACCCTGTAATTCAAGATCAATATATCAAATAACTTATAGATCAATCTTGTACCAGAAAAACACTATAGTGGATTATTAAGGACACTTTTAAAATAAAATGGAACTGCAATACTATTTTACTGTCTTTCATACTATGCTGTTTGTTATTAGGTTTTTAGATATATTTTTTACTATGTTTCTTACTATGTTTTTTGTTTTTATTAGGTTAATTAGCATATTTTTTACTATGTCTTTTACTACATTTTGAACAATGTTTTTTTACTATGTTTCTTACTATGTTCTGTTTTTACTAAGTATTTTACTAGATTTTTAAATATGTTTTACTACTTGTTTTACTATATTTTTACTATGATTTTTACTACATTTTTTACTAAGTTTTTTACTAAGGATTGAAGGACAATTTTATAAGAAAATGGAACTGTAATACTATTTTACTATGTTTCTAACTATGTTTTTTGTTTTTATTAGGTTTTTAAATATATTTTTTACTATGTCTTTTACTAGATTTTTTACTACATCTTTTACTATGTTTCTTACTATGTTTTTACTATGTCTTTTACTACATTTTTAACATTTTTTCATGTCTTTTACTATGTTTTTTGTACTGGAAGCTCTAACGTCCCCAATCCCAAGAAAAAGTTCCTTTCCAGCAGGTTAATATCAGACTGAAATAAATTGACAAGTCTAGTTTTCCATTTTATTTCAGTCAACCAGTTCAAAATCTGTCTAGATGCTTTTTTGAGGGAAAAAGAACAGGCGCAGCGGAGATATAGACGCACCAGCAAATGCTGCCTGCGTATAACGAATCCTGCCCTATTGGCATCGGTGTATCTACTGCTACCTCACCTGCCCTTGACCATTCTCATGTCCAAATTCTTCCCCAAACTCCATACCTTGTTGGTTCTCTGCTGCCTCGTCAGCATCCTGTTGAGGCACGCCAGGTGCATCATGTGCGAGCACAGCGACAGGGCGACCACGAGGCGGGGCTTGGCGGGCGGCGCCTGCGGGGGAGGGGGGGGTGCGGGCCCCGGGGGCGCCAGCGGGGCGAGGCACGGCGGGCACACGGCGCCCCACTGGACGGTCTCCACCACCCGCACGAAGCCGGATATGACGCTGGACGCCGCGTCTACACCTGGGAAGAGGTTTTCGCCAAACTTTTAAGAATGCTAATAACACTCTGTATCAATACTGCATGGTGCAGATTAAAATTATAAATATGTAAATGTCCTACAGTAAATATATAAGATGTCGTTGATGTAAATTTTTACTTGTGTAAGGGGCATAAAAATATTTTTTAAGACGGTATTTCCCATAGTTGTAAACTGGATTGTTATTCCTAGAGACCAGATTATAGACAAATGCACATTTTGGTTCTTTTTATAGGTTTTAACATATTTTACTGACTGAATTGAACTCCAAATTGCCAGAGATATTCCCGCACAAAGTTAGAAAAACGCTTGAAAATATTTTACAAAACAACCCTGCCTTCAAACCTTTATTTATTTATTATGTATTCATTTATATTAATATATACAGGAACAATTGAAATACAATACAACTTAAGAAAAAAAAAGCTAGGACAAAATTTTTCATAATAATTACTAGCACAAGACAAGATCTGGTCTATCTTAGTGATTGTTTGAATCTAGAAAGACTTACACCAAAAAAGTCCAGATCCTGTCTTGAGTCGATTTATGTCGAATGAATAGTTTTATTAATGGCACGGGTGAAGACAATGTGCACTAAAGAGGACATGCTGGTATCGTAGGAAATGAGAGAGCGGATGAACGAGCAAGAGCCGCAACTTGTAAAAGAACAACACCTTTCTTCTCAGAATTTCCCCTTAGCTTTGCTAAACGCTGTATAAAACAAAATACGCAGCAGCGTTGGGAGGATCATTACCGCGCTTCTTCTACAGGTAAAATCACTAAAATGTTTTTCCCAACGCTGGCTGATGCACCAACTTCCGTCATCATCACCAAAGTACTTTCAAAACGACGCAAATTTTTACCGGACACGGAGCTATGAGAAGTTATCTATATAAGCTTAAATTAAGGAATGATGACTATTGCCCATGCGATGATATTTCTTCACAGAGTATCGAACATCTGTTATTTCAGTGCCCATTTTTCAGTTTGCAACGCCATAATCTTGAAGCAGAATGCAAGAAGGATGGAATATCCTTAACAGATATCCCCACTGTCGTTAAAAGTAGTTATCACGCGCCATTGTTCTTGAACTTTGCAACAATGGTGATTGGACTCATAAAGGTAATAAACCAAAATCAGTGATCGAACATCCCATTTCCAAGACAAACAAAAACGATTTTTTCCGAGTACCTTAGCCTTGTACATGAAACGTAAGGCTACTAAATACAGGGGTCCAAATATATATTTAATTTTTTTTTTTTTTTAAATATGCACTAATATAGCACCTCAGTTCGTGCACTGTACGGTAACTCTCGGTGGACGTGAAATATTCATTCTCAATGTATAAATATATTTTGAATGATAGAAGGCACAACTGAACAACAGAAAATTTAGAAAAAACATTATTGTCAATAAATAAACAATAACCATATTTTTTAAAATATTTTCTGTTGCATATTTTCAAACTTTACTCGCATATAATCTGGTCCGTTGTTATTCCTTTATATAATGGGAAACATTATTAATTTTTATACTAAGCATTATAAAGATGGATCAAGTTTCTCGTCAATCAATTTGCTAAATATGTGAATTAGATCATCATTTTCAATGGGTGATGTCATCTTGTCAACAGAGACAATCAGCAGTCAGCAAAATTGACAAAGCTGTCAGTAAAAATTAGCTTTTGCAATTCAAAATACATCGGTAAGTAGTTCATTGGCAAGTCGGATTATTGCCAAATGGCAATTAATTCCAACTAACCAATTAAATAAACGGCCAACAATATTTTTAGTCCAAAGACGGAGAAGATTTTAGAAAGGGGAATATGGGAGTCAAGTCATTTACACACCGCATACCGTGCCACCATTGAAATCGCCATTCTGCATATGTTTGAACATCTGTATTTCTTCAATTCTTGTAACTGTTGATTTTTGTGAAATTGAAGAGCTTAAACCTTATTGGTGCGGGCGAGATTCATCTGACTGAATTATTTCAGCGGACAGTGGACTTACCGACAATGCTGCCATTGGAGGATGGTGTCTTCGGTCTGGACATCTGTCCAGGGAGGGGCTCGCTGTCAAACACATCGTCACTTCCCATACTGCAGTCCAAAAGGTCACTTACTGATTGCTAAAACACACAATAGAAATTCTAATTATTTTTTAAATACAGTAAAACCTCATTTTCACGTTCCTCAATGTATTTCCACTTTTTATGCCGAAATGTTCTAGTCCCATTTTTTTCCATATATTCTCATTCAAATATTCCCCCCAAATAACGTTTTTCATAACACGGGTTTAACGCTAAAAAAAAAAATCAAACTCGTTAAATCTGTCAAAAAACGTTGAGCCGCGCGCCGCCGCGTTTGCCCAAAATGGAAAATAAAATCAAGGTAAATAAAAAAAAGGATAATTCTTGTCACAAACTAAATTCAAAGTAGATACAGTGTAATCGACCTTTTTGTTTGTCTAATTTTGACATTTTACTAAATTGTGACGTGCAGTTGATGCATGTTTAGGAAGAAATTAGTCTTTACGTCAATAAATTTAAATACAGAAAGTTTAGTAGTGTGGCAATAGAAATATTATTTGAAGTTATAAACATAATGAGAAAAGAAAATGGTTTAAACAGTTATCATAAAAGTGTGAAATAGTTTTGCTGCGATGTGCCACACGACAGTTGCAATTCTGAGGTACCACAGTAAAAAAAGTGATACCATATACCGACATTTAGGGGAAAAATCACTGTACGCATTTTATGCAAATTATCCTATTTTCTTGCAGTGGGTACCTGATTGAGACTATCCTTGCTCTCGTGGCTGAGGTAGGTGGAGATGGTGTCCACACTGAGTCTCCGCCCCGAGCGGGTGCTGGAGGAGTCGGCGTCCAGGGCCCCGCTCTCCGGGGGCCCCCGACGCCCGGCAGGCTCCGCCAGCAGGCCCCCGTTCACCCTGTCGCTCGAGTTGACCGAGTTGGTGGTGGGCGTCTTGTGACCTGAGAGGAAAAGAGGGATTTGAAATTAAAAATAGGGAGTTTGACAATATTTTGAGTATATTGAAATCGTCATAGACTAATTCTGGACGAGATTTATATCAATATCATATTGAAGTTGTTGAAATTACGGAAGTCTAGGCATTTAGAGAGCTTATGATCGATCATTGGCTGGGCTAAGTGATCACTTTATATCATATAACATTCAATATTTTGCCAATAGGCGGTTGATGGCATTTTTTTTATTCTCTATGTATATTATTTTCTATGCACTAATGTCCTGATTGTGTCGCTTGTAAACTTGAGGCAAGATCTGGACTTTTTTGGTGTAAGTCTTCTCTAAGCCTACTCTAAGATAACCTGAGCCCCGATTACAATGGGAAGTTAACAGAGTTATCTTCGACTGTCTATAAAGAAAAACCGATATTGGTGTATGAAAATGGGTTAAAGTACCTTCGTCAGTAGCCTATAATTGAACATGTTTAAAAGAAAAAATTGAATGCATATTCTGCTTTTCATACAAAAAATTCAATTTTACTTTGTAGATAAAATTTGAGATAAATGTTGACTTCCCATTGCAATCGGGGCCTAGGTACCTAATACATTATGTAATTGATAAATTTTTATGTGGTTTGCGACCACTGCTCTAGAATATAATTAAAATTTAATTTTTGGTCCAAGCTTTACTTTTCTTTAGCTGTCTTTTATTTCAATTGTACCCGTATAAAACATGTATTTAAAATTGTTAAATGAACTAAATAAGTAGCAAATAAATTAATATACTTGGTTTAAATACTACATTTGGAGATCGTTGTAAAGGGATAAGTTTTTTTAAAGACCAGAAATTTGTATATTGGATTGGTTTCCAAGCTAGACAAAGGTTGAAGTTTTTAGATAATATTTATCTGTAAAACTACTAGATTTTCTTGATATATGACATCTATAAATGCCAAGCTGAACAAGGCCAGTAAGCAGAGGACAAGTTAAGATTCCAAGAAACATGGTTTGAGAAAAAAATATTTACATAGTTAAAATACAATCATATTCAATAATTATCTTCTTCTTCTTAATCTTTTAAGATATTCTAAGATCTGTGTTACAGAAAACTAGTCGAGGGCATTGGAAGCAAAGATGGCAACCTCCAAAGAAATTTATTTTTTGGTTATGATGTCATTGTGTAGTTTATCTACTTTATTTTCATAAAAATCATGAGTTGAGTTGCAAATGTAGTTTAAAATCATACTTCTGATAGTTTGAAAATAATGTTTGGGAGCAAGCATAGAAATATTCATCAGCCATTTTATTCAACCAATGACAGGCTTAAGATTAAAATATTCAAAATGGCCGTGCCATACAAATAGTAAGAAAGTTTTTTGAATTTGTGTTTCTATTAAAGCTAATTTATTAGTATCTTAAAGTTTAAGTTCAGAGAAAATAACATTTCTAACATGAAGACTCTCTTTGGCATTAGTGTAGCAGTTTTTGTTATTTTTCTCAAAAACACCAAAACGGGAGTTTGCTATCTTGGCTTCCAATGCCCTCAGTTGTTCTCCCGAGATGATGAGGTCCAACTGTTCCTCCATCTCTTAGGTGGTCTTCCAGGTGGACGTTATCCTAATGGGATTTCATCAGCTGCAGTATACACAAGTCTGTCGCTGCTCGTTCTGTCCACACGGTCCCTCCAACATCATCTTCTGGATCTGCTCCACCGTACAATATCCTCTATTTCACACGTGACTCTAATTACAGTATTACGGATTCAGTCTCGGAGTGTTTTTCCAGTAACGGACCTTAAGACCTTCATATCATTTCAATTATTATGTTAGTGAACATTTTTATCTTTGCCGGGAATCATTTTGATCGCACTGTTATTTCTCGAACGCTAAAAAATAAGTCCTTACTAAAAATGTTGAGGTTATGCAGTATTTGCCTGGCCAGGTTGGGTTTGGCTCTGGTCTCCTTGTGGGGCTCGCGGGGCGGCGGGCGGGCGGGAGCGCGCACTACGGGGGGCGCCTGCTGGCTGTGCTGGCTGTGTGCGGACTTGCTGGAGGCGCACGACACCGTGGACTTGGTGCTGGAGCCCGTGTGCTGGTGGGGGACTCGTCTCGGAGCCGCCGCTGGAAGGGAAATATTTATTAAAGATTCCATCGACAAAAAATATATATGATTTGGTTATAATGTATTCCTCACTGGCAAATCCCGTGCCGAGGAATATATTTTACAAGTTTTATTGACAGATATTTATTTTTGAAAACCTTTTCTGTGATAAATATATCTAAAGATCTTTTTAATTTGATAAATATACCATAAAAATCAATAAATAGGTCATATTTAGGTTTCAAACCATTAATCCACAAAGCGGATTGTCCCTTTCAACAATTGTATGCAAAAAATTCCACCTGGCTGATCAATGACATTAGTTTCCAAACAATTTTTTTTATATAAATAATTTCAAGGTAATATTTTGTGATTTGCTAACTCTCCAATTTTTTAATTTGTCAAATAATAGAGTTGAAACTTTTTTTGATGGGTGAGAATCTTCAATAATTATACTTTTGAGTATGAAAAATCACATTGGAAGGTTACACGGCTAAAACAGGTAATCATTCGCCCCATTATTTCAATTTTCGAGATGTTGATGTCATTTTTTCTCCTTAACGAGTTCAATAAAGTAGAATATTCAAAACTAACAAAATGAAGCTCCCTGTCTTATCAATTATAGAAAATAAATATGGGGTCTCAGCTGGCAAAAAAATAATAAGAATGCTATGATTGCTGTAACGAGCTTGTTTTGGTAAGTTTAAGAAAGGAGTTTCTTTTTTAAAATATAAATTACATTAATTGAGAACCCATTTTATTAAATAAATGAACCCAGTGTCCCACAAATAAGGTTTTTATTTGTCATTTTGCTCGTAGTCCGTAAATTTTGCTGTGGACCCTTCATTCATAAGTGACGGCCATCTTCGTACTCTAATTGAACAGTGAAAACGGTCACCTAAGTCCCGGGCCTTGGTGCGCGGGTAGGGCGGCTGCTGCACGCGGCGCAGGGTGCCCCCGTCCTCGGTGGAGCCCCCCGCCTCCAGCGCGCACTGCAGCCCCAGGGGCAGGGGCTCCCAGGCGCCCCCGCACAGCCGCTCCCAGCGCACGCCGCGCCCGGCGGGGCTGCTCACGGGGTACAGCGAGCGCCGCACGGCGACCTCTAGGGACATGCCCTCTGGAAATATACCGGCGATTAAAATATACGCATCATCATTAATTTCTTTATCCACAGCAATCTTGATCATTTTTTATGCATAGAAGGTAAGATCAATCTTACGCTTCGGGTGTCAATTGAAGTAGTAGAAGTTTTCACAGTCCCTGGACTGGTACCTGAAGCGTAAGATTGATCATCTTACCTTCATGTAACAAAAATGATAAAGATACGCTGCGATTGGTGTACTAACACAGTGGCCTATGCACCATTAGATCAATAATTCAAACCTAGTCCTATTTTAAATTCTCAACTCACTCACTTTGATGTGCCTGAACTTCTGAGCTAAATAAAATTAAATATCCCGAGTAGAAACCTCAGACAAAACATACTCTTTCATACCGATAACCATAAAACTAACTATGGTTTTCATTCTCCTCTGCCCAGAATTCTTAGGTCTGGCCAACAAACATACCAGTCTTGATTTCTTTGATAACAAGTTGTCTTCTTTTAAACGATCACTGAATCTAATTCAATTATAAACACCTCTCTCCCCCTACCACTCCTACCAAGTCTACTATATACCATTGTGTCTTTTTACTTAGCTTAATAATAATTTTCTATGCATAAATATGTCCTTAAAAATGCCCATTGGGCGTATATATAAATAAATAAATAAAACATAAGATTTATTAGCTCCATATTTAATATTTGGTAAACATCGATAAAATAAATTGGATAGAATTTATTAGTCAATTATACCTTGATAAAGAAGCTTGTGTAGCTTTAAAAAAGGTCGATAGAAAAAATAAATAAATAAGCGTGTAAAAACAAAGTTGTTTTAATTTATTTTATTTAGTAGTTATATTATTAAAATGTTTTATATTTATCGGGGTATACATTTTTATAGAACACAATAGAAATTCATTTGGGTAGAGAAGTATTTGTGTAGACAAAGAATGGCATTTAGATATGTAACACTTTAGTTCAGATAAGAATACACATCAACATTTAAAAAGCAAGTTTTGGAAACGTAACCTTTAAAAATAAAGGTCAACAAATTACTTAAAATGTCTTGAGAACAAATTAATCATTAACTGTGTTATACTTACAAACACAATTATTACTATTTTCTTCAATACAATTCTATTTTATTTGTTTATTTATTCGACAAATTGTAGTCTGCATTACTTTAGCACTGAGTAATGCACACTGTAAATATAATTTAGAAGTTAATGAATAGAAATCGGACAGGAGTTAAACTGCTGATATGTACAGAAAAATAGATCCATTTTACTGCAGAAGCCGTATTCAGCAAGCGAATTGCCCTTTTAACGGGTGAATTCTGACTTGTATTTGTACGGCTTCTGGGTGTGCAAAACAGTGCATGAGATCTCGATTTATATTAAATTGATTATTAAATTCTTACATTTGATTAGCTATGCATTTATAATTCAGTGGTTTTAGTTTTGTTTTTTAAATAAATATTTGCATTCTTATGATTTACCCGAACATTTAAATTTTGGGGGCCATTTTCACGAGTTGTCAATAACTCACTATTAGAAAATGCCAACCGAGTTGTGGTAGAGCGCGGTTCGAACCTCGGACCCTTGATCCGTGAGTCCGCGGCACTAGCCTCGGGACCGCAACCCGGCTCGAGATCTAGACCCCTTAATGGTTATATTAGTATAGATCTACTCATACTTTAAAACATAAAAAATCTCCATCTTAAAACAGACGGTGATGTAACATCGTGTTATCTCAAGTAAAAGACAGAATATTACTTTAAAACAAATATTATAAAAAACAGAGACATACTGTTGAATAATTCCTTAAGCATAATTTAAAAAAATTATAATACAATTTACGCCTGTTATAGCAAAATAAATTAAAAATCATAAATTCGCCAGTCATATAACTAGCGTGCACTCCTGATCCCTGCCAATAACCGACTGATTGAACTAATTCTGTTATTTTTGTCTCTTTCACACAAACACCGGCTACACATCTAACGGCGTCTCTGTATTCCTTGTTATAAGCTCTGTTCTCATGCTCTTTCTTAAACATATTTATTGTGGTATCGGCGTCACTTTCATTCATATTCTTCGCATAGTAAGGATAAATATTTTTTGTGTTAAAATCTAGCATAAAAAATTACAACTTTAACATTTAAATAAAGAAGACAGATATATTAAGTATAGTATCCTATGTAGGCCATCCCTGATGTATGGGAGCGAAGTATGGACTTGGAAAAACAGGGATGAAAGTAAGCTGAATGCTGTCGAAATGCGATCTCTCAGGCGAATGTGTGGTAAAACTATGTACGATAGATGCACAAATGTTGAGATCCGTACATTATGTAAGGCTGAGACAAGCATTATCGACAAAATCAAGAAAGGAGCTCTGCGCTGGTTTGGACATGTAGAACGAATGGACAGCGAGAGAACGGCTAAGAATATTTACAATGCGAATGTTGATGGATGCAGAAATAGAGGAAGACCGAGAAAGACATGGCATGACCAAATCCAACAAATACTTAAAGATGGACATGTCAAAAGTCGGAATAATCGGCGCGCGTGCATGAGAAGATGTATGAATGTAGAGGAAGCGAGATCTGTGTGCAAAGATAGAGTGTTGTGGCGTTCTATCCTCTCTGCCTACCCTTACGGGGAAACGGCGTGATGGTTTGTTTGTTTGTTTGTTTGTCCTATGTAGGCTCGTAAAGTTAAATCAATGACAAAATTAAATTTGAAAATATAAAAAATAAAAAACTATCAGGAATATTGTTTTGCATATTTTAATACTGTAAAATACGCATTAGATGCATTCCTGGTACAATGTCCTCCAACGTCAAACACACAACCCAAGCTATTTTGATTGTGAGAGTCTAATTGGAGTTGGTAGAATTCTGCATATATCAGACCGACGGGTCACTATCAGCTGAGCTGCTCGACTGCAAGCACCGAGTGAGGGGTGCGGTTACCGTGCTTGTCACTGCACTGCGTCTGCGTGCGCAAGTTGACGTAGCAGCCGGCCAGCTCGGGGTCCGCGTCGCTCAGCAGCACGCGCGTGAGCTGCTTGGCGTGGGCGCGCTCCAGGTGCTGCGCCACGGCGGGCGCGTGCGGCAGCCAGCGGGCGCCCTGCTGCCACTCCCACACCACCACGCAGTGCGGCGACCCCATCGCTACCTGGACATGGTCATTTATTACTATCATCAATGTTATATATATTAGGATAATTTATATAGAGCCATTTTTGTGAAAATCACCTCAAGGGCTCTGTAGAATAAATAAATATCCAAGCCTGTCTTGCAGCTACAGAGCGCATGGACGGTTGGGATTCTAGTTCCTCGTCTCCAATTATGATATATAAGAGCTAGATTACAGCAAGTCTTGCAGCTTCAGATCGCATGGACAGTAAGAAATCTATCCCCTATTTATATTTTTTTTTAAATATTTGACAATGAAGTTCAGAGTTTTAGTGATATTTTAAAAAGTGAAATAAAAAACAAATTTAGATCAAGTTATACAAAATTAGATCACAACAAGTCTCGCAGCTACTGAGCGCATGGACGGTTGGAATTCTACACCCCTTTTACTAAATTTAGATATTTGATAGTTGATAACATTTACCTATTGAAGCTAGATTACTAATCGTCTTGCAGCTACAAAGTGCATGGGCGAGTGAAATTCTAGCAACTTAAAATTATCAATAAATAAAATAAAAAAATAAAAAATTTACAAAATAAACATTGAGCATAATAGTAAATTTTTAAAGTGTTCATGCTAAAAAGTAAACAATAAAAAAACTAAACAGATAAAGCACCGTTTTAACACTAAGGATAACAAAACAGATAGATATCCGAAGGGTAGCTTTCGTGGTGTCTTTTATGTCTGTAAAAAATCTACGTAAAGGTTCTCGTACTATTCAAATATTACACACTACCTTCCATGACTCGCAGCGCTTATACTAGAGTTACTAGTCAAACAGTAAGTTCTGTGTTGCGGGAAATAGGATATAAAAAAATGTTTTCTTACATGTGGAAAAATTTGTTTATGTGAGCACATGTTTACAATAGCCGATCATGATTGCAATCGGTAACAGATTTCCGCTTTCCAGGCAAGCCAAGTTTTTCGACGGTTAGAGTGTTTGTGGTACAAATAAATTATAATTGCAGGGGGTTCAAATTTCAAATGTGAAAAGCCGTTCAGATGTAAAAGTTGTTTTTCTGGATTATTACGCCATGTGTCATTCATACTGTTATGAAGTAAATATTTTAAAGAAAGTTCTAGAAGGAAACTGATGTTTAAGAAAAAGATATTTTGAAAAGAATAGCTTCCAAATTGAATGCAAGCAGAATAGAAAACAATAATGATGATAATTATAAAGGAACAGCTTGCTTAAATCTTGCAAAATCCTCAAAACTGCGACACGGTGCAAATCCTAAATTCATAACGTTACACATTTTTCTACACAAATAACATCAACCCCGATGATGGACGCTGTAATGCAATCCGAAACTTCGGTAAAGAGTACGAACAAAACACGGCATAATGACAGAGAAAAACTCATTGTGCAAACTGTTTGTCGTTCCTACAAACTAATCCGATCATGTAAAACAACGTTGTAGAATCCCTGCACGTCAGCGGTTGGTGCAAAAAACGTCAGTTTAACACGTGTTTTCTTTGCCTCTTGTCAGTTATGTTTCAATGTGTTTTGATCACTCATTGACGAGAACTCGAGACGTTGCGGGCAGTATAATTTTAAAGTTTGGGGGGGGGGATTTTCAAAATTACAAAATTATAAAAAATGACAGCTATAATAATATGGATAGATAAAAATAAAATTATTACTTTTGGCTTAGTTTAATTTTAGTAAGTTTTAGTTAGTCTACTTTTACTGAAATGTTCTCCATCAACTCAAATCATTAGTCAATTCATTATCTTCATAATTTCCCAGGTGCAGAAATAGAGGAAGACCGAGAAAACCATATAAATGATTTTGTTATATTAAAAAGAAAAGTTAACTTTAGGTGATTTTATAAAAAAATTAGATAATGATTGTTTCGAAGTCAAATTTTTAGGGATGCATTGATTCCATCCAATCTACGGACGGACCGGGCCGCACATGGTACCTATAGTATGTCATTTTGTCGGTTCTTCCATGTATAAATTTCTGATGATGTCAAATACATTATTTGTAAGACGTCTACGAAATTCGCATAGGTTCAAATTAAATTTAACTATGCGAACGGGAACATAAATTTTCATGCACACCGTCTTAAAATGAACTAAAAATATTATGTACTCCTCCGCATATTTCTTCGAGTATTGATGCTAAAATACTAACATGGAAAAATACAATAATATTTAAGAAAAACATTAGCATGTTATTGTTATTAATTGATAAAAAAAACAGCACAAAAATTCATATGAAAAGTATATTCATTACAAAAATTGTTATGCTAAAATATTATTATAGTAGCAGGTGCCACATTCAACAGTATGAAGACTGTCTGGAGATCGGATATTTACTCGGTGAAAACCAAATGCCGCCTATATAACGCCTGCATACACCTATTTTCGTCTATAGATGCGAATCGTGGCACCTCACTAGGGCCCAAAACAGCAACATTCTGAGCTTTGAGAATAGGTGTCTCATAAGAGACTTGGGTGCGCGGTAGTTTAACTTTGTGAGGAATGAAGTAATAAGAGAACGGACGCAGCAAACTCCGGTGACAACTGTCATCAAGCGGAGGCGATATTTTACAAGGCATCAGGGTCTCGACGTTCTGGACATCCACTGCTGACTGTTCGTCGGCAGTTTATGTCAGAACTTCGGGATGAGAAGATGACTTGGGAGGACGCAAGGGAGTTGGCAGCCGATAGAGATGCATGGAGGCTCTTTGTGGATACCATATCCTCCAACTAAGGAGCAAACGTGGAATGATGATGATGAAAATATAATTACGATTTGTTTCTGCATATAAACGTAAACCTTGATCGGTATATTTTTCATTGTTTAAATTTATGAAACCTAACAATAAGGCCGCCCATGTTCTTAAATATTTAATAAAGTTGTTGATAACTTGATCATACGAAAGTTTATACTATATTTTAATAATATTTTATTGATAAACCACAATAATTAATCAAGAAAAAGTGCAATAAAAAATGAGAATAAGTATTCAAATGTCAGATTTGAAAACTTATAAAATTCTATAATAGTAAACAATAATTTAATAAGGTATCCAATGTAATTATTAAAGTTGAGAAATATTTGAAGAAAGTTTCGGTGCCGTTATTGAATTGTGCAAACTATAGCCAATTAAATATTTCACGAAATAAAATCAAGATGTACCAATGATTGGATCCGATTAGTATCATCTGTGATCTGGCGGTCGGTCGTGAACCTGCCGCTAGCTAGATGCGTGGGAAACAACCGACACACAGCTTCCCATAATGTATCATCTTAATTATTTGCCACCATACACTGGATAATTTATTTAAACTAAAGAATAACTCACTTAATTAAACTTTTAAGGTGTCCAAGCACGACACAAGCGCAACATTCCAACAGAAAAAACTTTTAAATTTATCATGTCAACAACGAACAGCCCCGCAACACCGCCATTTTAATATCAAACTGAAGTTAACCGCATATCGAACGCATTCCTCAAAAATTTTTGACATGTAGTGCTGCATCCACATTATAATTGTTTAGTTATAGCAACACTGAATTTTAAAGTCTATGACAGACTGGCCGGGTCCAGCGTTGCCATTACTACTGATTTTTCGGTAGATCTACCAATTTTTGTAGCAATCTACCGATCTACAGAATTCTATTGAAATTCTACTGATTTCTCTACATTTCCTATTTTTTCCATAGAACAATATTCAATACAACACATATTATACAATACACATATTATAATAAATTTATTGTTTGCTTCCTCACTTAGGTTAACATCTGTTGATTGTTAAAAAACTGCTTATCTATCAAACATAAGTATATACCGTCAAACGTGACAATTTTGCCCAGTTTTAACAAACTTTTACAAATCATATTTTTTTGTAAAGGACTACTCCTATTTATTTTGTTAAATAGTGATACTAATTATTCTGAGCATTTTTACAAGTACAAAACGTTTGCTTTTCTTTTATTTATGCAATTTTAGAAGACAAAACATGCTGGGCAAAATTATCTCTACTTGTTGACAATTTTGCCCACTTGGTAATTAACTGTTATTTTTGGTTTCATCATCCTTATCATACGGTTTATTACTACTTTTTGGGCGAAAAAAACTGTTTATGTTTAAACAATAGCATCATTGAGGCAAAATTGTCAACTATTTCCTGAATTTTTCTATACAATGTGAATTTTTGGACCAGGGTTGGCACACAATTGGATTTTTAACAAAACCAAAGGAGTTTATCTCTAATCCTTTTAATTTGTTCGTGTTTGACTATGCATAAGCCAATATTTTTTTTTTTACGAACCATTTCAGTTCTGATGCAATTGTCGTAATTAAGGGAGCTTGCCCCTTAAACGATTTTTCTTTAACTGTGTATGTAGAAAAAAAAACTATCTTTATATTTTTGCTATTTGCTAGATTACCTTTACTTTGAAATTGTATTTTATGTACAGAATTCATAATATTTTGTTTATTTTATTTTCTTCTTTAGATTTTTCAAAATATTTATATAAAAAAACATTTAAAATAAAAAAATAAGTCTTCATAATTTCACAAAAAGCTGGCAAATTTAACAAATAAAACTTTCTAAAATGTGGTCGGATATTCTTACATTTTTTAAAATGGTTTAAATTATTTTTGAATGGTAAAAATAAAAATTGGTTTTTGTTTCACAATGTTTAATTTACTCAGATTTACAGATTTACATCGAATTTATGAAAACGTTGACGCAAGATTACAGGTTCAGATAAAGATTTCACTATGTTCCAATTAAATACATCAGCAATATCCTCAACTTGAGATCACACAGAGCTCCATCACGTTTGCGTCTTACAAATGACATAACAATATTCAAATTGTGGTAGTTGATGCGCCGATAACTAAACTGACATAGTATTTGTCATTTTGCGTATCAACAGTGTTAAACTCGGTTTTTTAGTTTTCCTCGGCCGAAGATTCGGAGGCACGTTGTTCATATTTGTCGTAATGACTTGTGATGAATGTCTTGAAATCTGTTGATTCATTAACTGAGTAGGCATCAAAGTCTGTTGTTTCCGTATCGTTATGACATTTTTTCAATGTTCTCCTTTATAAGGTTTAGGTATCTTTTGATCCTGACGGCAGAGAAAAATCAGATGGATTGTTTACCAATTGCTGTGTGGTATAAAAAGTTTACATGAACAGAATAACTGGCTTGTCATTTTCAGCGTGTATTTGAGTTGAAACCCCCATCAGATTTTTAAATCTTATTTGTTAAATCTTTGGCAAAAAATCTGATTTATGGGCCAGTTTGAACAAAACATCCCGTTACCTCGTTGAAAATAATTTTTTTGCCATTTACTTCATTTTCTTTTAACTTACTTGCCTCCTTTCAACAACACAAACTCCGCAACAACAAAAGGTTTGACAATATTTGTAGATATACACAAACAGACCTTCAAGTTTAACTTCAAATTTCAAGTGATCAACTGAAGCTGGCGGTAAACTAAATATTTAGTTTTGCCATGGAACTATCAAAATATACTTACCAAATGTAATTTTTATGATACCAGTAACTTTTCTAACTTTAAAACTTGATTTTGTTATAGATTTCGGTAGTGAGCAAAATTGTCATGGCTGGGCAAAATTGTCATGTTTGACGGTAATGAATGATATATTAATGAAATGAATTGGTAAGTATTTGTGAATGGTAATTCCCGGTTATTTTCAAATATTTAATATTGTTGTATAATAAATCATGATCATAGAATTTCATGACATTATTAAAAAAAATATATCTCCCTTTGCCTATCTTATGAAGAGACATGTAAGGGCATCACCTTTAATAAGTATAAACAATGATAGAAATGGTTTTTTTCAGTTAATTATCTATTTTCTATTTAAATTTAGTTGAATCATTGTTTTTAGCAATTTGTTCAGTACTTCAGCAGTTAGCACTTTTTATATTTAAATAACTTCAAAATATTAATTGTTTCTTTGTTTGGTCATTTTGTTTGACAACAAAATTTGACTGATGATTGTAAAAATGACCAGGACATAGAAAGACAGAGAAGGGCTATCAGTGTCAGGGCCTCTATGCTGCAAAACGCTTCTACCTCAAAAAAATAAACATTTTTACCGAGTCATTAACAGGCTTATAATACACAATACTTGCATTTCTACAGAACGGGTATTAATAAACATCATTGAATATATGTTATGAAAATACATTCAGCTGATGTATCTTTATGCATTGAAAAAATACATTGGTAACTTAGTGTGTGATTTAATTAATTTATTTCGCTACATACACTTACATCGCGTTTTCGACTATTTAAAACCCCGGCCTTAGGCGAAATGGCGCTTTAATTTTGAACAACTGTCAAATTTATTTTTGCCCCCCCCCCCTCCTATCCACCCGAATCTACCGATTTATTTTTCTGAATCTACCTATTTTCGCTTGATCCAGTCTGGCAGCCCTGGCAGAGTCTGGCATTTTTTATCTATGACATAAAGAATCGATTCGTGACTTGCCGGCGTCGCCATTATTCGAAATTTTAAAAATATTAATTTTTGATTACTTTTCCGTCTAATCGACTGCTTCAATATGAATACCAGGAATTCTTGTAAGTTATTAAATTATATACATTATTCTCAATAGCTTTCCCTCAGTGGAAACATGTCAACTACGTTGTCTAGAGATGTCGTGACCTCACCATTGAAGCTTGTGATCTAGATAACTGAAGCGCTTAAAGTATCTATAATTTAACCCGTATTTACTCTCTTTAAGCGCTATTCAACATCACTAAGCTTGTTTCACACGATATGTGTTCGTTGTAATCGTAATATCACTGTATTATTACTACAGTGCGTCAGCGTACGGTTAGCATTTTATTTTGGGCGGCCTTGCCCGTTTGATTCCATAGGGTCAGTTCATTTTATATGCAGGAAATTCTGAATGTGTATTTTAACTTAGTGGGTATCACTTCACTGTCATGGCTTCCAGAGAACAGCAAATCATCAGTGATCTGGCCCATCTTTTTTTGTATTTTTCTTTGCATGCACTAGAATAAATTTATGAAGCCAAATGCGCTGTCCCATTTCACAATAAAATAGTTTATAAGTACATGACAATATTTGAAAGTAACAATTTGAATGAGGAAGACATCACAAGTTCTAGTCGGAAAGATCTGCCGATTGGTTAGTCAGCTTCCCGGAAGCCGGGAATCTATCACAACGCTATTATTGGTTGATTCTTAAGAACTTGTGACGTAGTTCAAAATAGTTCAGTTTTATTAAAATCAATGGCAGAAAAATGAATTCCCACGCATATCATTTAGCGCAGTGGACTGTTTTTTAATTTTAATGAAATAAGTAAATATCCTCGATATGCGGTATGCAGTGTCAATCGGTCACAACCCCAACGAATGAGATGGATTAGGAATAGATGCCACTAACCTGGTTCGTTCTTGATGGAATTGCTGTGGTCCGACTAGTCACCTGCGAGCGGCACCAACACTAGGACAGGCCCCCGATCTGGAGCTGAACACCGGTGGTTGGTAGAAACAAAGTATATGATGTGGTACACGTTCTACAAAATAAAGGCTCGATTCACGATACGAGGTCTTATTGTGGCGGGTGATCAAAGGATACTAAAGTGGGAAGTGAACAGTGGTTGTGGGTACAAAGGATGTAACTTCGCTGTACAATTAAATGCTCTAATGTTTACTGTGTGTAAGAAAACACTTCATATACATTTTCCCGTAGCACTGAACTTCCTCATAGCAATGTTTAAATCTTTCGGCATCATCAGCATACAAGACAATGCATTGTAAAATCATTCATTTTTGCTCCCGTTCTTAAACCTTTCAGTTCTGTCTTATAGATATCGATATATACGTTGAATAGCCGTGATGACACCACACATCCCTGTGTGAGCTCTTTAGGAATGTCAAACCACCATGTGTAGGATCCATTTACCCTACCTGTGCTGTCCTCATGCAGAGATGCTATAGCCCGTATCAGTTTGACGGTCATTCCATACTCCGATAACACCTTCCATAATATATCTCTGCTGACTCTATCAAACAATTCTTGCAGATCGACGAATGTGCAGAAAATTTCTTGGTCTTTAGCCAGAAATTTTTCTGTCATGTCTTGTAAAGCAAACATTTGATCCTCGGGAGTAAGAATTCACGACTGACATAAGTAAAGAGACAACCTTTCGCTTTATTGCATATAACAAAAGTGTTGCAAACTTTTTTTTATTTATTTGATTTTCGGTTCAACAATAAACGTGTAACGGACAGTTCGTCGCTGCGCTTGCAATTCTCGACTCGAGTACCCGTGGCCCGCCGTTTTACTGTAAACTGTAGCTAACTTCGTGATTGGTATTTCAAGAATGATTTTTGACTGTATGAACGGCTCTATAAGCGTGTTGCGAATTATTACTTTGAGATTTGACATATCATAGAGATGTACATATACATCCTCATCCATTCAAAAACCGCTCTGTGTATTACTGATGCTTACCTATTTATTATTTGCAGATAACCGTAATCAATACCAATCTTCCCGGTACAACAGTCCCGGAACATTCATTCCGGCTGGTCAGGTAAACACCTATTCCTTTAAAAAAATATTTGTAAATAAAATTGACAATCGAATATGGTTTAATATAAATTTTCACACAAACATAACTGTTGAAATTATAACAAAATGTCCCGAGAAGTAACATAATCTATTTAACCTAACCTTCAATGAGCAGGATTTTATTAATAAATATAAAATAATCAATAAATCGTTTGAGCCGAGTTGTGGTTCCCATTTTCTAATAGTAAGTTATTTACGGCTCGTAAAAAATTGTTTTTTTTACAATGGCAACCTCCGTGGTGTAATGGCCAAGACGCCTGACTCGCACACGGAAGTTCCGGGTTCGATTCCCGGTGAAAACACAAAAATTAATAAATTCTGGTTCTTAATTTCTGTGTTCTGTACTGTAATTTACAACAGCTATTGGGCCTTCTGTCCTGTTACCCTTATCTGCATCTGATGGTTCATAGGGCACCGCATTCGTAAAGTAAATCCAGACTATCTCGATCATCTGTTGCAGAAAAGTAAAATCTGGCGCTAAAAAAATATAATAAAGAAAATATTACCAAATCTTACGGTTCATTTACTTGTCCAAATGAATATTTTATGTCCATCCAGCCAGACATTGAACCTGGGATCGTATGTAAAAATAGCAGAATGTTAACCGCTGGGCGCTGGAAGTGTTCAATTTAAAATTATAATGGGGAAAAAAAACATATAAAATTACTTGTGGACAGCTTCGAAGTATCAAAATGTATTTCAGTGCTTCTAAACTGTCAAAAGAATTTCCTTAATAAGCAGATATTGAAATATTTTCAATGAAGTAATACATACTTGGCCAGTTATTTCTACAAGTTTAAAAAAAAAAACATTTATAAATGTGTCAAATAAACGTATGATTTTTGTTTATATGTATGTGCGATTAATTTTCTGTCTGCTTTATTTTTATATTAGCTAGATGAAGTGACTTGTGAAAGCAGAGAATTTTAGACTAAAATGCAAAGTAATATTTTTATGTACCACTGAGTTTCTTTGAAATGAACTAAAATAAAACCTTCAAATTTGGAATATCCAGTGACCGGTTTCATCGCTTTTGTAACATTTTGTATTTACCCCGAAAGACTTTGTTAACCCTCCCTTTCCTGTGATGTGCCGGGGTTGCAAATTGCACTTAATTTCGGTAATTACTTTGAATATTACCATGAAATTTTTCGTAATCTTCAAGGAAACCTTAACACATAAGAAAAAAAAATCACATATTAGATCATTTTAAATGAAATATTTAGTCCATCAGGATCTCTGAAAATGACCAAATATAGAGTACCCTGTGACAGATATATAAAGCATTCATTTGAGAGAGAGAGATTAATTCTAATTGGATCACTAAGCCAGACACACGTATAATTGTAATAAGATGTAAAGAGACAATGATTATCAAGCGATCATTTCCTAACCTATATTTAAGATTAAAAGGTCCTTCAGATCAAAATAATTCCATTAATTTACTATTCTTTATCTTTACTGTTTTCGTATAAATACAATGATTTTTTCAATAAAGATACCAGTCTCGAAGATGTTTGAAATCTGGTTATTCCAAATTTGTGAGTTTAAGTATCATTCAATAATAAATAACCAAAATGTATTATTTCATCAAGCAAACCTTTTGATGATTATTGATGATTTTATATCAATATTTGTGTTGAAATGTTTAACATCGTACTTAGACTATCATTAAACAAATAAATCATAAATGATTTTGAACAAAATATCAATTAAATTACGTACTTAAAGGAATGCGCTTTATCAAGAAATATCGTCAGAAAACATCAATGTTAAATAAATAATTATCTTTTGAGTGTACATGTCACGACTTTTATATAATTATTCTAAAACAAGTCAATAACCATAATGTTCTAAGTGCTTTGAAAATTTAATTCAATTTCTTCCTACCTAGGCTGTTAAGATTTGCCCATCAACTTTTATGATTTGTCTAATATTTCCAGCCACTTTTGAAAACCACAAAAAATGACATTTAAAAAAAAATACTTTTTTGAATATTTTTACACACATTTTTATTTGTAACAGTCTAAAATTCCTTAGTTTTCCTATATTATTAGTGGCAATTAATATTTAACCCCCCCGAATGCTCTCTATGGTCCTCCGCAGTGTGGTGATATCGAACATCACTCAATTAAGTACTTCTAGAGAAATGATTTCGCACTCACCACAAACAGCATGAAGGGGATTAATATTGACAATTAGTTCTTAAAATTTTATTATTTTGATTCATTTCCCATTTTACCTGCCTTTACAGCTACCACTGGGGCTAGCGGTCCGCGGGAGCACTCCTCCCCCCCTCCCCTCCGCCCCGCTCACGCCCGGTGGTTCCTTCTCATCGCCGGCCGTATAGATTTGGCATAGTCTCCCGATCAATACATCTCTCCGTCCCGGAGACGGTTTATCTTTTCGGGAGACTGGACTCCATAGAGAGTGGACTGTGTCATAAAATAACTACCGATGATTCCTAGTGAATTGCAGATACTGTCTTTATTTTGCCTTTAATCATCTTTCGATACTTTGTTATTTTGATCAGTCCATCCGTATTCTATACTGTCCCTTTGGTAATGAGCCACTGTGTAGTAAGACACGGCACGCCGTTACAGCAGTCTGTACCGACGTGTTGTCTCGTTTCCCATTTCTCATTTAGTCGCTCTGTTGTGCATATATGCGTTTGTATGCGTCGAAAGCATCCATGTTCGCCGTCGAGCCGTGTCTTCCACCCGGACTTTGCCGACTATTCTGCGCGAAATGTCCGGCGACAAATGACCCCAACGCTCTCTTGTAAAAATCAAAATAATAGTTATAATATCACCGTTTTGTACAGCGTCACATCGAAATAGCTTGTTTTTTATTATGGGCGCGAGTGAGTGGAGAGGTTTTGTCGCCGATGACCTCGCACGTTATTATCGGCCGTGTCTCGTGGATATACGTTAGATTGGATGTTTCGATGCAATAGATAAGCGTATACTCAGACAGTTAAGGCCGCAAGTTCCCAGGCAGGCGACGGTGTCAGGAGTCTATCGGGGCGCACACTTCACAGTAACTTCTCCCCATTTCTCTGTTGCCCTGTAAAGTGTCGCCCCCGGCATAGGCCGCCTGCCGTCGTCCTCGCCGGGATCTTGCGGCCCTGATACTCCCCATTTCCGGAAGGAGGAACTAACAGTAAGGACGTGCGGCTGTGTGCAACAGTAACAATGGGTATGTTTGTGTTCCGCATTCTATATCCGTGTGATGGATGTAATCAAAGCACCAACTACTGCTGCTTTCATTACTGTCTGCTAGTTTCTAAGTGTTCTCATTGTTCGTTGCATTTTAATATTACATATCCGTGTCCCCTTTATATAACCAAGCAAAACATGTCTTTCCTTGCATGCCATTCAGAAAAAATATGATAATTAATGCTGTCATTTTGTTCTACAAGTTCAGTTAGAGAGTTTTATGTTGCGGCTAGATAAATATTGGCTTTTTCCTCCTCTTTTTGTTCATATTAAACCTAATGTTTGTTTAACAGCGACAGGTGCCCTGGGAGCAATGGTATTTTCAAAATCTTATGTTCAAATATAACCTAGAATTTGTAAAAAAACCGACTTAAGCTAAATTTTTCATCAATATTTCTTTTATCCCCTTCAAATAGAGGCAATACATTTATTCCAAGGTTTTTTCCAATCTTCATTTCACTTCTTGTAAGCCAGTTTCGGAATGGCTTTCAGATCCCTCTGCAAATTTTCTTTTATCGCCTCAATCGAGCTAAAATGCTTTCCGCAAAATGATAATTTGAGTTTAGGGAACAGGAAAAAGTCACACGGAGCCAAATCAGGTGAATACGGTGCTTGGGGAATGACTTATACTTTACTTTTGGCCAAACGCATCTCTTCAGCGACAGATTTGTGTTGATCTTTTTGAAGAAATTCAATTAGTCTTGGCGTCATTCGCACCGCAGCACTTTTCATGTCCAGAACATTGTGTATACTGCTATGCATTGATTAGCAGCTAACTCTCTTATATATTTTCTTCCGAAATTGATGTGGGTGGATGACGAGGATGCGGCAAGTCTTCAACCACTTCTCGGCCCTCTTTGATCGCTTTGGTACCACTCGTACGTCTTTATTTTTGACATGAAATTTAATACAAAATTCTTTGCTCAACTAATTTCGATAGTGTAAATTCACACAACACACCAAAAATTGACACGTATGAAAGTCCTACCAGCCTTTAAAAAAAATACAAATTTTGGGTCATATTCAAACAGAAGGTATATAATATATATATATAAATATATTTATATAAATATATGTATTATTTATTATGAACGGTTGTCCTATTGTCCAGTAGAGCTGAATATGAATCCTGCAACTCGTTATTTTAATTTTAAATCTTTTTAATGTGAAGAATCACAAACTAGGTGCTTCAAATATTAATTTTGAAACGTAGTTTGGTATTTAATAATATATAAAAATATCTTAAAAATATAACAAGAATTTTTAAATAATTATAATTCTCTTATAATCTCACTGTGTTTTCTTCCTGGAGTGGACAAATAACCTGAGAATAGTACAAAAAATATCTGTAATTATTTTACTCTACTATTAGAGTAGCTCAATAAGGAAGTTCAGTGCCATGGGAAATTGGAAAAATGATAAATGTAATAAATTAAAAAATGGTTTCTTGCACGCGGTAAAAATTAGAGCATTTGTATGGCCGGGTTACTCAAAAAAGTATGAAAATGGTTTTGATAAAATTGAATTACTTTGAAATGTCACAGGTTCACGTGATTACAATAACCAATCGGTTGTAGCGCAACCAGTAACGGATTTCTAGTTTCCGGGTAGCCACGTTTTTAAATGTTAAGCACGTTTTGACGTTTAACAGGTAAAAATAATTTGCTTTATTTCACGCGGTTCAACTATTCAATGGCAGAAAAACTCAGGCTTAACTCATGACGTCACGGGCGGTGTAATTTCAAAGTATCAGTGGAGATTTTCAAAATTACCAAACTTTAACAAATCATGGCGATGGCATTTTTTAATTTTGTTAGTCTATAAAAAAATTTAAAAAACCGCTGAACTTCCTCATTGGTTGGTTGGGAGAAATTGCCATTTGGCAATAAGCTCGCCAATGTACAATTAATATTATGTACAAAAAAATAAATAAAAAATTGTTAGAAAAAATGTTGTCTTATTATTATATTATACATGCATTCCGTGATGTGCAATTAAATGTCGGATTTCATTTAGATAATTTTATTTTAAGTTAAAATCAGCCATTACCATCTTAATAGTTTTGTGTTGAACTAACAGTCCTTTGGTACACAGAACCAGAATCAGAACCAGCCTCAGTCCCAGTACTCGCAGCCCAACAACCAAAACCTGCAGCAGATTCCGCACCACAACAGCAACAACCAAGGATGGATGTCCACCCCGCCCGCCGCCCCCGTCAAGCAGCAGACCTTCCCGCAGCAGGTCCCCGAGCTGCCGCCCCCCTCGCCGCCCCAGGAGGAGGAGGAGGTGGAGATGGAGCCGGCGGAGGCGGCCGATGGCTCCGAAGACCCGGCGACTCCCGGCCGCAAGAAGTGGATGAAGAAAGGTTAGGTTTTAGGATTTGAACATCGCCAGCTTCTACAGTGTAACCCCCTTTCCGAGCCGGACTGGAAAACTCCGAGGGAATATTCCCCATATTTTCATTTCATTATGGCATTTGTAGAAACTGCTGCAGTCAATAAAATACAGCCCATGTAATACAATATACAGTCAAACTCGGAGTAAGATCGGGGTGAGATCTCGGATATAATGAGGAAACATTTGTTGGCACTTTATTTTATAGTTTTCTCCATACATTTGTTTACTTTTATAACGAGCTTCTTCTCGGACACACCGAACAAAAACACTGTCAACAGTTGAGCAAAAAATCTTCAATTGTTTAAAATCATCATTTTCGAAATATGAACCTAAGTAGTAAAATCCAAATGGGGGACTAACTTATTACCGATGCCGCTGGGCGTTGGGATCGGTTTAAGTTTATGATATGTAAGCGTCTAAGTACCTAATTGGTGTTTTCGCCGAAAGCATTGACAAAGTATCACACGTATGGTTGAAACTGCGTGTAAAAAATCCAAGCTTTGTGAACTTGGTGAGCGCAGGCTTGGCACCTCATTACAATTTACAACTTCTTTTTTAGTTTATGAATGACATCCTTGGTTTGGTTTTTACAATGTTTTTTTTTTAATGTTCTATGGTCAATGCATAATGAACATTGCAAGTGGGTGATATCAGATAAGCTAAAACCTAACCCTTGAATTGTTAACATGACCACTAGCAAGCGGAAGTGTTTAAATTTTCGAAATCGAACCTCTTGCATGGTAAGCAAATGTTTCAAAATAAAATTATGTGTTTTTGTAATCAGTAAAAAATATCTGTCGTCAAAAGATACATTGTTTATATTATTTCCTAAAAAAATGTTAATTTCACTGCCGGCGCAACAATTTTGTATACATTATTTATTGAAAATTCTCGATGGAATTCTATTGCAATTAAGTATTAACTTCCACTTAATTATTTTGACCAATTAGCGCTTTACCTCGATACTATTTGTGCGACAGTAGCTGACGGCGGATGTCGGTATACGGGTGTTGCAGGGTTCAAGGTGAGCACGCGCGAGCGCAGGCGGCGCCAGAACCGCCAGCTGCGGCGCCTGCTGACGCCCAAGAACGCGCTCATGGTGCTCAACGAGCTCACGAGGGACGTGCGCCACGAGTGCACCGTGATACCCGACCCGGAAACCTTCGCGCCCACGTTGCCGCTCAACTACGTGGCCATGCTCAATGTTGACGGCATCGAGTACCGCGGCACAGGTACCAATTCACACTTTGTATTTAAAAGATATTTCTTTAGCTTCATAACAGACCCATTTATAGTGGTGATATAAAATATTGTAAAGTATCTTTAGTTGTAAATCTGCTCCGAAAATATCACTACAGTATGTGTTTAGTAAGGTGTTTTTCTCTGGGTTGGATCCAGTGTATTAGATTAATATTTGGAACTACCCACATAGACTATATCGTCACCATTCTGGCAAAAGTCACTAACCAATAAAACATTTTGAAAAATCGCAATTTGAGGTTTTATGTAAACAACATGATTCATTCATGTATTTTTAATAAATTCCATTGGCAACTTTTCCTTCTGATACAAAAAAAAATAAATGCAAGGTATCATAATTTGGTTAAGTGGCTTTTGTGTCTTTATAATCTGGACAATGCAAGCTATAAAAGTTAGTGAAAGGAAGAAAATATAAAAATTATTTATTTTAATGTGGTTAAAAATGAATTTTTATTCAATGAAATATTAATCATACAAAGTCACTTAGTAAAAAATAAATTATTCCGATTTATGCAACTTTTTCCAGCTAAGTTACCTTGGTGACGTCTGCCTTCTAAAGGACATAAGTTTACGCTTCGAATAGTATATTTGTAAGGCTTAAACGTTTCACCTGAAATAGTGCGATGAACGAAGAAAGCATGACATCATTTTCTATAGAATCCAATACAACATCGTAATGCAACTCTAACAGTATTGCACATAAATCGGGAGCATCGTTCTGCAGTACATTCACATCGTCCCTACCATGAATGAACTACAAAGGAACGTGGCCTAGAAAGAGACCCTAGGGCGTGGCAACGCCAGTCAGTCAGCCCAACAATTTCAGTTCAGTCAACCCAGCTCGACGACGTCACTCAGTCCCAGCATGTAGTTCAAGTGCTGTATCTTATTCGCCATGTAATAAGTACGCATTAAACAGCAACCTCGTGCCTTCTCTGTCAATCTCTAACTGGGGTAGGAGCTCCAACCCTCTCAACTACTTATATCCTACATATTTAACTCCTGAAATAGTAGTCTCCAGCGGTCCCTATTTGTTGGTCCCCGCAGTACCAGAACCCTCCTACATTAACTTCTAACCGTACAAGAATAAATCCCTACAGAGAAGCAACGCCTTTCGCAACAGTCCACTGCTGCAGTAATATAAGAAGGAACCTTTAAATTAATGTCATTTAGCAGTTTAATTTGTGAATTAATAATATCTTATATAAAGTTTATATTTGAAGAACTAACTTTGCGGTTATTTTATTATAATAATATCTTATTTAGTTTAGTAGTTACTAGTTTTTGTTACATTTGTGATTACATTACACATTAGTAATTAGTGAAACGGTAACTGTTACTGCTACTCCTTTTAAATAACCAAAACGCCCATCTCTAGTAGCCAGTAGCTCTCTGAGCTTCATTAGGGGTGATCCACTCGCTCTCGTTGTGAGCATTAGCAAATGATTTTTTCATAAATATCATTTTTGGGTTCAAATATAGTTAATTGAAGCAATTGTCTATGAATATATCATTTTAAATCCCTAATTTTTGCATATGTATTGACTACGCAGCACAGGAACGTGCAGATTTTTCTATCACGGTTAGGGAAGAGTAAATATTCTCTCAAATGATGACAATTCACTGCGCAAATCTGAATGTCCTCTGAATCTATCTCCGGCGTACAGCTGTCTAGAGGTATCAGGGTCCGCATGTTCTGTGATATTCTGACACCGACCTCCTCGCTCTCTCGGCCTCCCCTTTCTCCTTGCGCCGTGTAATCGTGTCCCCCGCTCCGTAGGCACCTCCAAGCTGCAGGCCAAGAACAACGCTGCGGAAGGAGTCATCCGGGACATGATCATCAAGCAGATGGGGCAGTTTCCCGAAGTCGCCCCGCCCGTGGACGACGATGTCAAGATGGGTGAGTACTTTGTTTCGATCGTGAACATTAGTTTTTGTCATGATGTCGAGCTGGTGGAAGCAAGTCGGCGTGAAGGTATCTAAAACAGTTAAGTATCGTTTACATGTGGACAATGATAAGACAATTTCGTATTGTCCCAGCTCAGCGAATAGCCTCGACTACGCAGGCAGAACGGTAAGGGACAATATGGTAGTTCGGCCGCAGTTCACACATAAGCTCTGCGAAAAAGAAATCCGACAGAGTTTATTACGAACGAGTTCACAAATAATATTATTTCAAGAGGTATTGAAATTGAAAATTCTGTTAATGCTTAAAACATTGGAGTCCTCCGGTATACCACCACTGAAATAGCTTGTTCTGAAACACCAGTAGTGCAGTGATAATACTCTGCTTTCAACAAAATTCAACGGTTTGCTGGTATTAAAGCAGTGGATACCGAATAAACTCCACAGTTTTTATAACAAACTACCTCTGACGCAGTGAGGGATTTTGCACAAGATTAAATCTTATCAACCATACTTAAAAATTGTGTCATTTCTTTTGCCGTTCATTTCATTATTTCACTTTGCTTTTTTTCACATACTGTTTACTTTCAATAACTGTTTTATTGTTATTAATATCACGTTATTAAATTTATATTTACCTGTTATTTTTATAAATACATTGTTTTTCATTAAATATTCTACATTACTTTTTACACTTAAGTCCGAGGAGAAATTAGGGTTAGAACAAAAAGCATTGTAGTCCCATAGTTATTTGATAGTCCATATTTTAAATGTTTTTTTCTTAAATATTCTTCTCAAAACCCTATAAATAAAATAAAAAACAGCAATAATGTGTTTTTACTTCGAGAGATACATTTAAAACAGTTTTGTAAAAGTTGTAACTTCAAACTGCTCTCCTGAACAATTTATCAAATGTGATTTCCAGCATTTCAGCTTTAAGGTCCAGATATTATATCCAGAGATTCATAAGCACAAACTCAGTGTATCTACACATATCTATGACATACACAGGTTTTATGATTTAGTACCAATTAACATACTGTACTTGCGCAAATAGCTTCAATTTTGCAATGACCTTATATGACTTCTGTTACTGAGCGTAATACAAGGGTATTTAATTGGTTATTCACCTCAATATATAGATGTAATAAATTCTCCTTGTCTCTTGATTAGTTAGAATAACAAAGTGGTGTATTCATCTTGCAGTGGATTCCGAAGAAGACAAGGTGGAGAGCCAGGAGCCGAGCTTCCCCATGATCCAGTTGGCTTCGTACGCGCTACACAAGCTCTTCACGGACTGGCAAACCGAAGGGTTCAAAGTACCCCAATTCGCGCCCACTAAGGTATGCCAGCTCCCATTATTACACTGCTCATTAAATTTATTTATAACTAGCGCAAAAGATAAAGACATACGAATGAATGGTAACGCAGGATGAGAACGACCAAGGAAGGCATGGAGCGTGATCAGGTAAATGAAAATCTTAAGTCTGGTCATGTCAAAAGCAGACAGTACCGAAGGGCATGTGTGTGGAAAAAGCTCGGAATGTATGTCAGGATAGATGTGTGTTGCGGTCCATCCTCTCGGGGGAGTGGCATGATGGTACATAGTAGTAATCAAAATCCTCGACCACTTTTTCCACCCCTGAGATCTTTCTTTGGCATTTTAGTATATATTTTACTTTCTGCTTGTGATAATCTCCATCACCATCATCAAACCCGGTGGTGCATCTGTTAGAGGAAGATAAGGTGATCAGTCTTACGCTTCAAGTGCCAGTCCTGGGACGATGAATTACTTCAGTGCAAAACCACCTTCAATAACAAATATTTCATGCCAACCTTCCCGGAAATTGAACCTGGGACCTCAAGCGTGGTAGGCGATCGCGCTAGCCACTACACTACAAAGCGGACGGTTCTCCGCTCGATTTCCTTTTTCAGGATTTTTACCATCGAGTTAAAAACATTAATCCAGGATTCCGATTCCATTCTCATCACATTATCATCTGTGTCAGTAACTGCATTATCCGCCCTGCTGTTTCCATGTTGTGATAAACCGTTTCCAGTTTTTAAAGTACAGTAAAAGCCCGTTTTTACGTTCCTCAATTTTACGTTTTCCCGCTTTTTACGCCGAAATGTTCAGGTCCCATTTTGTTCCATACATTCTCACTCAAATATTCCCCCATTAACGTTTCATACGTTTTTCATAACCCCGGTTTTACGTTCGATCTCAAAACTCATTCGATTTGTCAAAAGACAACGAGCCGCGCACCGCTGCGTGAATGGAGAGTAAAATCGAGGTAAAAAAAAAATGTGCAAATTGTCTCAAACTAAATTCAAAGTATGTGCAGTGTAATTGACCTTTTTGTTTAAGTGTCTAATTTTGTCATTTTACTAAATTGTGACGTGCAGTTGATGCATGTTTAGGAAGAATTCTTTACATCAATAAATTAGGATGCAGAAAGTTTAAAAATGTGGCAATACAATATTATTTGATGTTGTAAACATAATATGAAAACAAGATACTTTAAACAGTTGTCGTAAAAATATGAAACAGTTTTGCCGCGATGTAGATGACAGTTGAAATTTTGTAATGCCATACTAAAAAAAGGAATATCATATAAATAAAATTTCCCAATACTTAGGGGAAAAGTCATTGTATGCATTTTATGCAAATTCAAATTTTTATTTTCGTGTTTTTAAGGTTAAGGTTACCTACATAAAAGTATTTATAGGTTACCTACATAAAAGTATTTATACGTGTTTTTTTAAAATTAAATCATAGGTAAATATTCATAATCTCCAATGATGACAGTTTTTACAATTTTTCTGCAGTATATTTAGTATAGTCTAGTACAATAAATATATTGTATATGTAATTTCATTTTTTCCATAAATTTTTCATTTCCTCACTTTAGCGTTTTCCTTAGTTTTACACTTTTTCTGTTGCTCCCTTGAAAAACATAAAACAAGGGTTTTACTGTATATCTTATTTAATTTCAATAAACTATTTTTTGAGAAAGCTGTGTTCAAATAATCATAAAACATTTGTATTTTTAAAAAAATGTATTTCGATAGACATAACCTATATGTAATTCCCAGTGACGCATCTCCACCAACTCATTTTACATTATGTAAATAAAAACGTGGCAAAATTTGACTTCTGTTTTGTTTGTCTTTCCTTAGCCGACGAGCGCGCCCCCCTCGGAGACGGGGTCTGTGGTGGTGGCGAGACGCGCGAACAAGACGCCCGTGCTGCCCCCTTCTCCCGCCTCGCTGCACCCTTGCGTGCTGCTGTCGCAGATGCGCGGCGCCCTCAACTACTCCTTCCTGGCCTGCGAGGCCGTCAAGCCCAACGCGCAGATCTTCTCCATGGGCGTCACCGTGGACGGGACCACCTACATCGGGAAAGGTGACACCATTTTGCTGTTGAATTTTTTTTTTTATATACATATTTTAGTTCTTATTATTAACATACAGAATTGACGTTTTGCTGTTTGTGATATGTGTTTTTAAGATATTATCTTTTTTCCTTCAGCGTCCAACAAGAAGGAAGCTCGCAAACTTGCCGCACAGAGGGCGTGCGAGGACATCTTCAAAATAGCTTACCCGGATGAGGATAGGAAGGTTCCTATCGAGGATATGTAAACATTACAATTATTCCAAAATCATGTATTGTAATTCTATAGAGTAAGATTATAAGTGAACGCGTAAACATTACAATTATTCCAAGTATTGTAATTCTATAGAGTTAGGTTATAAAGTGAACACAACAGGACAAGCTTCTTGTTTAATTATGTCAAAGAGCTTTTCCTGTACTTATTAGAATTAACCACTTTTTATACTTTATGGGAATAGCAAATTTGAGTGAGTGTTACGTAAATTGCGGGTGGCCAAACAATGGAAGACTTATTCAATCGTCTATTTCGAGTATGTGAGAGTATTTCAAGATGTGCTTACGAGATAATGGCCCCCTGTTTATATGTACGGTACCCCGCTTACAAATGAAATGATATTGTAAATCTTTGAAAGTTTTTTAGAATGTTAATTAAAGTTTTGAAACATCATTTCCACCCATAAATAAATTAAAAACTGTAATTTGATAAATTTGACAAATGAGTTTTGAAACTGCAATATAAATGTAAAAGAGGGGTCCTTTTAATACACAAGTATTTATATATAAGTTAAGCAAATCATTATACACTAAGTGTTATATTGAATAAATAAAAAAACGGGACTTTCACCTGAATTACTATTCATTCATTCCCTTATCCGCAAATGGTGCACATTTGTATTTGTACACCGATGGCAGCCTGTGTCAAATATTTTTTGCTATCAGTCCGTCACTCGAGGTCTGTGAAATATTGCGGTGTAAAAACACCCATTTTAAAATGAAAGTAAACCTTTTTGGGAATCGAACCCGAGACCGTGTGTGGTAGCCAAACGGGCTGACCACGAGACACATATTTTAGTGAATGCTAATGAGATTTTCTGGTTAGGTTTTTTGTGAGTCTAACATATATTGGGATAATATGTTTTCCGTGTTACTGCATTGATAAACACAAATGTAATATGTTTGTGTTGAATAAATTCAAATTTCAGTCAAGACAAGAATGTAACGTTAGGTGTGCATTTTTTTAAATAGGCAATTAAAGTTTTTGTAGACAGCCAAATGTACAAAATCCTCTCTTCTCTGAAAAAAAATAAACTTTTCCCATCATTTTTTGTTTTATTTGTTTTTTTACCCATGGAAGTTGTAGTAGATGTCCCTCACACGCCATAATGCGAGATAATGGTCGAGACGACCGAGACGATGATTGATTTTATCAGAATAACTAAATATGTAATTTCATTACATTATTTAATCGGCCATTATGGTGATAATGCACATCTATTATATAAAATTATAGTATAATAATATAGTTACATATATGGGCCTGTCCCGTGCTACATACTTAGGTGAACAGTATGAAAGACCGCCACCTAGAAATAATCACTAAGCCCACTCCGAAACTAAAAACACTTTAAATTTATATTCATGACCAAAGTGCTTAATTATATATTTCCCATCTTCTTTTGCTAATTCTTCGAAACTAAAGACGGTAGAATTCCATTTATCCGAACTCCTGTCATCCAGATTGACAGATAACCGGATTGGAAATCAGGAAATAAAAAAAATAAAGATGTTTTTCATTTTAATACAATTTGTGATGAACTTTGCTAGACATGTTTAAGTAAAACATTTAAGTTTGTTGGTGAAAATTCTGGATGGAAGTTCATTGTAATTTATTATATAAATAAAAGACGAGTAATACTTTTATCCACAAATTTGGAATATCCAGTGACGCGAAAACGATGAAACCTGTCACTGGATATTCCAAATTTGTGGATAAAAGTATCACTCGTCTTTTATTTATGCTATAAATGTTTAAGTTTTTGATGTAATTTTAATTCTCTTATTTGAAAAGCAAACTGTCTGGTACTCATTAATCTGGATAATTGGAGTTTTACCGTAGTTGAACATTTTAGGGAACATATACATACTGCGGCGGTGGTGATTATAATTATGACAATCTCTAAATTAAAAATATTTGAAGTAAGTAATAATGCTCAAAATTGATTTATTGGGTAATTATTATTTACAACGTTTGGACATATTATAAAACAATTTGATAGAAATATTTCACATTCTTACAAGAAACGATGTAATATGTCTTCACATTTTCTACAGATCACTCGTGTTTTTCTACTTAAAATATTAATTTTTGAGGAGACGTAAAAGGTCATAAATTAAAAAAATACATACTCAGCCACTAATTAGTACACTTTATAACAATTTAATATTATCAAGGTAATTTTCAAAAGTTTCACTCTAATGCGGTTACATCGTTATTATTAGGGCACACATAAGAATATGCTTATGTGCGCCCTATTTCAAGATTCACAATAAAATAATAATAAATAAGGAGCAAACATTAAAAATCTTTTTGTTACCAAAAGGGCTACATGGATCAGATAAAATATGATATTTAAACAATTCCAGTTTGAAAAACATTAAAAAAATTTACAACTGTGTTTTCATTAGTAAATGAGTGTTTTTTTTTTTTTTTACATAAATTAAAAATATTTACTCATTAAGAATTACGAAATTAAATCACAAATAACAAAAAATCTCAAATTGTATATCCTTTTCGCCATTAATTCTATGAATATCATAAAATTTAAACAGTAAGAAAAGCATTTTTTTAATCACAAAGACACTTAAAAAGATTTCATAAATTTAAAATAATTTCACAAGAATATAGGGAATGTTCCATTATTTTAAAAAAAGAACTCTAAAGACAGTTTCTCTATGAAATCGTCCAAAATTTAACGTTTTAATTTCATAAATTCATATAGGTATTTATTTTAAAACTACATCTCAAGAAAAAATCGGAACCCGTAACTTGCTGGCACATTTTCCAAAACCTAACATCTGATATCACTAAAGGTATATACTACAGAATAAAGATAGATAGGGGATATTGCTGCTCACTCAAAACTGGAACTTGAGTTACTAAAATAATTCAATAAATGACAAAAATTATTAAATAATGTTCGTAATATAAATGTGTACGGTGAAATACCCGATTTTCAAAATTAAAGTTTTCTACATCAATGTACATTATAGATTTAATATTGCGAACCACTTATCCATAAAGCATCGGAACTTGTTTTAGTGATAATTTTTGCTGTTTCTAAAAAATGCAGTTCCGTTATCTAGCGGGCATGGTATGCGGTGGGAATAACAAGACGGCCGTCATTTTTGATAGTCCAAATCACGTTATGCACCATTATGATGGCCGTTCTGCAAAACACCGCCGTTTGACATTCTACTCACAATCAACACCCTCCAGACAGCTGCGCTATCTAACGAACTAATAGACAGTGCTTCAATGACGTCATCCACCACTGCATCACGGCACCACTCTTAGGAAATCATAGTGCGCCAGTGAGCGAGCATCAGGCGTATTGGTGTTCTTATTTATCCAAATATTTCGGTTCAAGGCTTTTTCTATTAGCCATAAATAACCTTGTTAGAACATCGTAGAGCCGGGTTAGGTTAGGTTAGTGAGTCTGTGACACTGCAACCCATCTCGTGTACTATGGATAACTTGTGTGATGTCATTTTTAAAAGTAAAAATAAATCAAAACAAGAACTTTATTTTAAGAATATGGAACCATTTATGATTGATTTTGAAGCGATGTTATTTTACTTTTTACTTAGAAATTTTAATCTCGAACAATTTTTAATGCAAAATTACTCTGCAGAATGTATTAAATATAATATGTAAAAACCTTTTTAAAAGTAGACATTTTTTGTGAGATTACAATTCGGACATTGTGAATTTTCTCCCACTTTTTTATTTTCTAGTATGTTGGAACTTTAACTATTTAAATACTACTACAATAATATAAGTAAACACTCACTAGAGGAATCTGTTGCATAAGTTAAATATTATATAGAATCAAGGTAAGCGTCCACGTGTCTGAATTACGTTATATTTACTGAAGTATGTCCACTTGATCCGCAGCATTGGATTCCCGACGCAACAGCCATTTGCAATTGGATTTTTTACATTTGAGTCCACTTGATCGGCAATCCGTAGGTCGTCATCGGCACGCGTCGCAATAGTTGCTCTTCCGGATCATTGCATTGGCATTACCGATGGGCCGATGCGTGCGGTCCGTCCGATACAGAGTGGGCACTAAAAATTCTAAATTCCGTTTGATGTTATCTGTCCGATGCAGACATGTGGACGCTTACCTTTGGGACGACCGTCAGTCTACAATGTACAGGAATGGAGGCGGTCAGATTAACTTTAACGGAAGAGTGGCCGTAATCTAAATTATTAAAACTCAGTTATTATTGAATAATAATAAGTAAAGCACAAAAGAAATCCACATGTATATATATGTATTATGATCTTATTTAAATATCTTAGCATTTTATATAGTGATGTATTATGTACAGTAAATAACTTTACTAAATCTTCCGAAGTTACGTATCACGAGAAATCTTACGCAACATGTGAGTATCTACACAGTGAGTGTATCCATTTAGTATAATAATTAAAAATTATGTTGGCAAAAATGTATTGGTTGATGATATGAAATATTTATTTAAACGGGTGTTTTCACATCACAATATTTCATAGTCCCTGGACTGGTGCCTGAAGCGTAAGACTGATCACCTTACCTTCATGTAACAAAATGATCAAGATACGCTGTGATTGGTGTACCAATGCAATGCCCTATGCACCATTAGGTGCGGAAAGGGAATGATGATGAAAAAGAAAAATTTGCATTCTTACAATTTACCCAAATATTTCAATTCAACAATATTTTGAGTAAGTCCAAATGTTTGTCGTAGACAAGGGTGGATTTTCATCGCAACGGAGAGAGAAAATAATTTTACTTTGTAAAAGTTTACAGATGGAAGTGTTGAGAAAATGTCGATATTTATTTAAACATAAGCAGAATGGTGAAAGTGGCTACTCAAACCAGCCAGTGACAGGTCATTAGCCCTGTAAATACCTAGACTTTCATATTTCTGTTTCAAAGATGTTTTCTTTTTGTTGCAATAAATTGAATCTTCAATTTGCTGTAAATAACTGTTAACCTAATATTGATATCAATCCGGTCATGGAAAAATACAGAATTTATCTACAAAGATTTAGACGCACCCAAAATATTTAAATCGTCTGGTTTAAACAAATAAGGCCTATAAAAAAAACTTACCCCTTTCAACAATAGATGTCACTAGATTTCCTCGTACTCCCATTCTCTACGACAAACCAACTCGCATGTGAATGTTTATCCAAAATTTGATATTGAAATGCCATCTTTGCGCTAGCAATGCGTCTGTTATTGGCTGGTACATAATATGAGCTAACTGTAGGTACTAATCACAGAAGGATATTTCCTTACGCCACACATCACAAACCAACTACATATTTCATCATTCCATATTAGAGCTACAAAAATATTTTTATTATTTACAGAAACCGGACATGTGATCGTAAATGTGCTATTAATTCACAAAATATGAACATCATAAAGTCTAACAAAGAAAATAACATTATAATTCATTTATAACAATTAGAATCATCAAATTTAACACAATTTATAAAAAAATTATCACGTCGAGAAAGTAAATAAACCCTTAGTGCAATGTCATATTAAATATTTTTAATAAGTTTTAAGTCATATTAGGATAGATAATTTAATAGGGACTTGAATAATTTCTCAATGGGTGATGTTATCTTAGCCTTTTTACATCGGGCAATACTACAGCCAACGTCATCGTGAAGCACAGTATATGTTAATCCGCCAAAATTAAAACAACATATTTTTTCATCGTGTTAACCATGTTGAAAATTACTTTTCATCAATCAGCCGGGTTTTGTGTATTATGAGTTCCTCAAACCCAAAGAATCCATCATTATGGATCACGTTGGAGATCGCTATCGACTACAATTGAATCGTTTGAGCCGAGCTTTGGAGGAAAAACAGCCCCAATACGTGGAGAGACACGACTAAGAGATTACGCAGTATGATGACGCTCGGCCACACGTTGCAAGAAGGAAGTTCTCCGGCTGGACATTGCTTCTTTATCGGGTGGTAATCGTATCCCTAGTTCCGTTCGATGACTCGTGGCCTGGCCGAGCGGCCCTTCGATTCTTACGAAGATGCAAAAAGATGGCTCGATTCGTGAATAACCTTAGAGTCGTTCTTTCGTGGTGGTATTCGTATACTGCCAGAAAGATGGGATAAAGTAGTCACTAGCGATGGACAATACTTTAAATAACATGTTCATTATTAATTTTCACAAAAAAAGCGAGAAATTATTTAAGTCTAATACGTAACGCCATTTTTGTTAAAATCACCTCAATTGATGGTACAATACAATAAATATCCCAACATGTCTGGCAGCTACATGATGCATGGATGGTTGATATTCTAGCTCATTTCCAATTGTGATAGAATTTACTAACACAGATAGAAGTTAGATTAGAATACGGCTTGCAGCTACAGAGCACATAGACAGTATGAAATCTAGCCCCCATTAACATTGTTAAATTGGGACTATTCAATGTATTTATTTTCAAAATAATTGTTTACAAGACTTGACCCTTTTTACAAAATTTCATTTTGAAATAATTTGACATTAACAAACGTCTTGCAGCTGCAAAGCGCACGGACGAATGGAATTCTAGCAACCTAAAAATGATTTCAACAAAAAATATGCATACATCGAGTTTGTCAAGTTAAATATGACTCCATTAGAGATGAAAATCATAATTTAATGCAAAAATTATGTTTTCGGACAATAATGAATTTCAAATTTACAGTGATAAATTGCTACATTACGGTTAACAAAATAATATTATAGATGCATCTTAACCACTTACTTAACTTATCAATCAGATTCTGTACATGATTTTGGACAGGTGCTATAAAATGACCTGACAAAAGAAATTAATACCTTCACCGTGCACATAAAATTGACCAACTACAGTTTTGAGAGAAAATAGTAAATTAGACTTTAAAAAATCGATATCTCAAATTTTCCACATGAAAATTGTAAAATCTGTATGAAACCTTGTTGTGTCTTTTTAAATGAATATACATATTTTAGCAGAGATAGATAAGTATTTGAAAGGGAATATGGAAGGTTAGTCATTTGCAACTTAAACCAGCCAAAGACAGGTCATAAGCTCCGTAAATCCATATTACCTTTTCGAAAAAGTTCTCAATAAACTTCGGAGGGGGGAGAATTCAGAACATGTTTATAAAGATTTATACAAACATACATATTGTCGCTTATATTGTAACACGGCATATTAAAAAAGCGTGTTTCTTTTTTATTATTTTATTTTTGTTAATGGGTACGCCATTGCGTGATTTATATGGAAATTGTGGCAGCCTCCGAGGTGCAATGGCTCAAACGCTCGACATACGTACTGAAGGTTCCGGGTTCGATTCCCGGTAAGAAAACAATTATTAAATGTGATTTTTCTCAAGCCTGGACATTCTGCAATGCAATTCACCGCTGTAATTGGGCCACCTTGGCTGCTGGGTGTCAAAAAACTAAATTTACATTTTAATTCTCGCTATTACTGGTAAAAAATATTAATTATAGAAGGTTTATTTGTCCATACGAAAGGTCTCTTGATCAAATTTCCAATATGGCTTTCCCGAGTCATTTCACAGTCCCCGGACTGGCACCTGAAGCGTGAGACTGATCACCTCGCCTTCATCAAGATACGCTGCGATTGGTGCACCGATGCAGTGCCCTATGCACTGGAATAATAATTATGAAGATTTATTATTGTACTTCCCGAGTCTAAACCGAGACACGCGTAAATGACAATCTAAATATGTACGTATTCCAAATTTACAGCACTAAAACTTATTTGAAATATTTTCAAATGTTTTAAAATTGAATTTACTTTTGTTCGCCAAATACATTTTCAGTAGAAGTTTAATTTCGGCAAATGAAAATTTAAAAAATATCTAATTTTGCAGTTGGTCAATTTTTATAAAATATTTCGAAATACAGTAAAACCCCCGTTTTACATTTTTCAAGGAGCAGCAAAAAAAATGTTAAACTGAGAAAAACGCTTAAGTGCGGAAATGAAAAACTGCAGAAAAATTGTAAAAACAGTCATAATTGGGGATCATTCATATTTATCTATAATTTCATTTGAAAAAAAAAAAAATTTTCAATCAATACCACATCATGTTTTTTTTTTTTTGAATGTGTTTAAATAATGTTTAAATAATTTTATGTAGGTACTTAACCTTAAAAACACAAAAATTAAAATTTGGATTAGCAATAAGTGCCTACAATGATTTTTTCCCTAAATATTGAGAAAATTTATTTATATGGTAACACTTTTTTTAGTATAACACCGCATAATTTCAACTGTCATTTTCATCGCCGCAAAACTGTTTCACACTTTTATGATAACTGTTTAAACAATCTTCTTTCCAAATTATGTTAACAATTTCAAATAATATTTCTACTACCAAATTTTAAACTTTCCGCATCGTAATTTATTGATATAAAGACTCTATTCTTCATGCGTCAACCGCATGTCACAATTTAGAAAAATGTAAAAATTAGACACTTAAACAAAATGGTCAATCACACTGAACCTACTTTGAATTTAGTTTGAAACAATAATTTACACATTTTTTTATTTACCTCGATTTTATTCTCCATTCACGCGGCGGCGCGCGGCTCGTCTTTTGACAGATCAAAGTTTTTATCAATTTTCAGAGTAAATCAGGGTTATGAAAAACGTAAAAAACCTTGATTGGGGGGAGGAATATTTGAATGAGAATGTATGGAAAAAAATGGGACGTTAAAATTGCGGAACGTAAAAACGAGGTTTTACTGCACGTACAATAATTAACATAATATTAAAATAATAATACATAAATATAAATTTATACTGTACACAATAAATTATTTCTCTCGATTCTATTCATATAATTACAATTGTCTTTAACAGGAACACTTCTCACTCTATATCATAATTACTTTTATACATAAATTAATACAACACTATGGTGTTACCAAATGGCACTTGTTTTATAATTTTATTAAAGTTATATTTCTGTTATTAATAAGTATTGAAATAAGATAAAACTTTTTTTAAATGAATAGCCCGCTAAGCCTCTATTTTAGAGGCTCGTCAGCGGGTGGGAAATAGGAGATGGAAGGAAGTTATGAAAAATACATCAAAACACCCGGAAACTGAGAAATAATCTTTTTTTTCTCGCAACTGGCGGGAATCGATCCCGTAAAAAGCCAGTCGGTTGGCCGTCTAACCCACCGCGCCACGGCACCTGTCTATTGTCTGCTATTCATATTACATCTTAAAAACTGTTTGGGATTAGTTACAGACGCCCGCGCTTTAATCAAACTTACATTGATCAAAAACAAAGCCACAAATTGAAGTTCACTCGCTTGTGTTTGTCTTCGATGTTTTTATAAATAACAATGATTGTGTCACTCGTATTTCTTGAATTTGAGTAAAAATTTTATAGTGATATCGAAATTTTTGCTTTTAAGGCCACATATTTTTTTCTAAAGGATCATGCTTTTAATTGAGCGGATGGAAAATATATTCAGGAATATCGCCGTGATCATAGAACGACAGATAAGCAAAAAATGTAACATGGACTTTTTTTATATTAGATCTTGAAAATTCAGGTTTGAAAAAATATATATACACAACTAACACTAAGTATCAAATGAAATACTTTTGTACTTATCAAGTAGTGACATATATCGTAAAAAAAATAAATTAAACAGCCGTCATGTAAAGTTGAAGAAAATCACATGCATCGTTGTTCTATGATCATGATGATATTTCTGTATACATAACTCAAAAATGTCAATTTTAGACTTGTGCCATTATTATCAGGTGATCAACTGAGAAACAAGTGAAACAACTGAGTTTCACAAAAATGGCGCTCTATAAATTATCCAAACATATATCACAAAATATCGGAATTACGGTTAATAGTTTTCCTTCCCATAAACAAAAGCCTCATATTTAAAAAAAAAACTCTGAAATTAAGGAAGCTTAGTGTTTTTATACATCATTTTTATACAATTAAGCCAAAAACATTTTTTTCATGTTTTTTTACTTGATTTGATATTTTTTTTTTTTTAAATCCACTTTTAATTATTTTACTTGGGATGTTACCCCCCCCCTCTCTAAAAGATTGTCTACAAAATCTGTGGATTATTTTGTCTGGACATTAATGACTGGCAAAATAATTTTTAACTACTATTTTTTTGTTACATCGAGGTGGTCAGCGCAGAAGTTACGAAACCCACAAACATGTGTAACTCAGATAATCGCATTCAAAGTATATCCAGAGCGTTTAAATTGGTTATGGTGTGAGCAGTGCGTGATTATGGACCCCTTCCGATGTGGACACCGCCTCATTTTAGAGAAGTTTCACCATAAAATTAAGTTTTCTTTTTATTATTATATGCGAGAAAACATTTAAAAAATAGGATTCAAGGTAGCATTAGTCTTTATTACACGCGTGGCGCCTAAGTAGCAAATTCATTACAAAACTGATATTAGATATTTTGAAGTTTCAAAAACATTTAAAATTAATGCAAAAACACAAATTCAGCAATTCAAATACAAGTCGTAAAATAATAAAGATTTATTTTCAACGGCAATCACTTTGTAACACTTAAAAAATAAATTATTATGAAAAAAAATCTCTGTGATCAGAGTTACTAATGTTCATTCTATGAACACGACTATAGTTCCGGCAGATTCTCCTGCATTGACAGGTGTTAAATAGCCAACAAGATTTTTATTAGTTTTGAGCACCCTCCCGATACTATAGTCATGTTCGTTAAATAAAATACACATGATTAAATCCGATAATTCTGTGCCTCGGCAGATGAAGAATACAGTTCTGTGCGCGAAAAGAACCAGAACCCTGGTAAAGTGTGTTCGACTCGATGGCTACTTTCACATAAAATCCTGAAAAAGAAAATCGAGTGAACATAATTCCGCGTCGTAGCGTAGCGCTTAGGGCGCTCGCCAACCATGCTTGAGGTCCTAGGTTGCATTCCTGGCAGGGTGGATGTGAAATATTTAACTGCCTCACCCGAAGCGTAAGACTGAATCCCAAAATCTTCCATTCCAATGCAGTGCCCTATGCTCCACCACTCTTGGACATGCTGGGGACCGACAGTTTGAAACTTAGAAGGGATGGGTTCACACTGACCCATTTTTTCAGACTGATAAGAGGTTATATCGAGAACTCGGCTGTTTTAGACAGAATGAACTTTTTTGTTCCTGGTAGACCTTCAACAGCGTCAGCTCCCGGCTTCCAGAACCAACCTGCCTCTAGTTATGCCGATCGAAAGAGCAGTCAGGCAGCTGAACAATGAACACTTTGGAGGTCGACACCATTATCAGTGAAACCATGTTTAAGAGGCAAATAGTCTTGCTATTGGAGAGTACTATGCCTTCATAATATCGAACCATTGCTCGAAGTTTCGTGGCCCGATATGTTGTCTCAATTTAACATCTTAAATATTTCTTTTTTTGTAATATTTAAAATAAAATTAATTCGAAAAAATTAACAAGTTTTTCATTTCATAATTTTAAATAATAGAAGTTGGTAATGATTTGCAATCGCACTGGGAGAGATATTTGTGTCCAGTGTGGACTAGTCGGGCGTGTTCGGGACCTGCGTACTGAAGTAGGGGGCGGTGTCGCGCACCAGCAGCGTGTGGCACACGTGACACACGTGGGCCGGGCGCCCGCGCGGGCCCGACTTCACAGTGTGCGCTACGCACGCCGCGCAGAAGATGCGCCCGCAGTGACGGCAGTGTTGCTGGAAACAAACAATGCCTTGTAAGAGAATGTCAATGAGGAAGTTTAGTGCTACGGGAAATTGGATATCAAAGATGTGTGCTTACACAAAGTAAACGTCGGAGCATTCAATTGTACTGCCAAGTTTCTCGAAATATAAAAATTACTTAGCAATGTCACACGAGTCTACATAGAATACGAGACTCGATATCGTCTATTAAATTCTAATCTATCGTAAATACCAATTTATTGAAAAGCTTTTTCTTACAGAATATGATTTTCTGTGAAATTTCCTTGCTTTCTGTATAATATTTAAATGCCAAGTACATTTATTATACTTTTAAAATTATTAAATTATTTCTTTCTATATCCTAAACGTCAAACAATCAAAATCAATCACAGATTCTCTTCGGACATCTATCTCCCTTTGTTAACCATGGAGTTGATACAGTGCTTTATTTATTTAGTTTTTTATTGCTTACTTCTTGGTATGAACACTTGACCAATTTACTACTATACTCTATTTTTTATAAATTTATTGATATTGTTTTAACTTTGCTGGAATTCGTCTCATCCATGCGCTTTGTAGCTGCACGATGATTGGTTATCTAGCTTTCATATTTCAACTTTAAAATACCTTAATTTTGTAAACGGGGTCTAGAATTCCAATCGTCTATGCGCTTAGTAGCAGCAAGGCGTGTTGTAATCTTACTCCTTTTTACTATTCATATTATTATTATTTTGTAATACACTAAATTTATTTGTCAATTTTTAAAATGTGTAAATGGGGGCTAAATTTCTAACTGTCTATGCGCTCTGTAGCTGCAAGACGTCCTGTAATCTAGCTCCTATCTATTATAATTTTTGATTGATCTTAATTGAAAACGAGGAACTAGAATCCCAACCGTCCATGCGCTCTGTAGCTGCAAGACGTACTGGGATATTTATTAATTGTACAGCGCCCTTGAGGTGATTTTCACAAAAATGGCGCTTTATAAATTATCCAACTATAACTATATATACATTATTTTAAACTATCCTAAACCCCTAGGATACACTTGAAAGGTAGTTATATTTTACAGTAAAAAAATTACATTCAAACAGAAGAATAAGAAATATGTGTCTTATAACTTATAAATGAAACATATGTACATTGTTACTATTAGAGCACACATAAGAATATGTTTAAGTGTGTCCTATTTCAAGATCTAAAATAAAAAATTATAAAATAACATAGCGTTTGGAACATATTACATATCTCCTGCACATTTATGATTTGGCATTTAAGATATTTCAGAATGTGAAATTTTAGTGGTTGTTTTTAGAATTTGTTAATAGACTATTAAACTAAGCCAAAAATATATATTTTTATTTTATGTATCGTATTTTCAACGCTACGATTTCTTAAATTTTCGTATTTCTGAAAATACTCCGCGTGCGACGTCTCAAGTTCTCTTCCGTTTCTTCTTGGTCAGTTCTGTCGATTGGCCCGTTTACGGTAAGTAAACCGGAAATCTTCCACAATTCTCTCATCATTAGTTGATTCATATAAACTAGTGACATCGTTCAAAGTGGCTCATTTTTATAGAAATACTTTTTAAAACATTTAAGTTTGTTAGTAAAAATTCTTGATGGAAGTTCATTGTAATTTATTATGGAAAATAAAAGACAAAATCCACAAATTTGAAAATGAAATACTTCGTGATATTTTTTTTGTACATTTTCAAGAAAATTTTCTCTAATTTTTATCACATGTAAGAAAATATTTTTTGTATCCAATTTCCCGTAGGGCTGAAGTTTTTTCATTTACGGAAAACGGACATGGAAAACCTCTCGTTTAGGTCAGTGATACAATAGTAAAGGCAGCACGGAAGGTTACCTTTCTCCGGGAAGCAGAGAAGGCGGCACGGCAGGAAGAGCACTCCTCCACATCTTCATCGTGCTGCCAGCGCACTTCCACATCCGAGCCTCGGATTCGTTCCAGTTGGACCTGAATTAAAGGGGAAAATTTATTACCAGCTTATCTACAAAGTGCAGATTACCGCAAGTTGGAAATTGGAAATGCTGTAAGGGACAAAGAGTACATTCTTCAAAAGGGGAAAGAAAAATTAATAAACAATCGGTACTACAGTAAAACCCCTGTTTTACGTTGTTCAAGGGAGCAACAACAAAAAAGTGTAAAACTGAGGAAAACTTTCAAGTGAGGAAATGAACTGTCATGATTGGGGATTATTTACATTTACCAATGATGTAATTTAAAATATTTTGTATTTTTTCAAACAATACTACAATGTGTTATTTTCGATTGAATTAAAAAATATATATGCATAAATAATTGTATCTAGGTACTTAACCTTAAAAACACGAATATAAAAATTTGAATTAGCATTAAATGCATTCAACGATTTTTTCCTTAAATATTGGGAAAATTTATTTATATGATAATGGCACCACAAAATTTCAACTGTCATTTACATCGCAGACTGTTTCACACTTTTATGATAACTGTTTAAACTATCTCCTTTTCACATTATGTGTGTATAACTTAATTTATTGATGTAAAGACTTTATTCTTCCTAAACACGCGTCAACTGCATGTCACTATTTCGTAAAATGTCCAAATTAGACACTTCAACAAATTGGTCAATTACGCTGCGCTGCACCTACTTTGAATTTAGTTTGAGACAACTATTTACACATTTTTTTATTTACCTCGATTTTTTTCTCCATTCACGCGGCGACGCGCGGCTTGTCTTTTGACAGATCGAATGAGTTATGAAAAAAAATTCGACGTAAAACCGGGGTTATGAAAAACGTTAATTGGGGGGAAAATTTAATGAGAATGTATGGAAAATAATGGGACCTAAATATATCTGTGTAAAAATCGTGAAAACGTAAAATCGAGGAACGTAAAAACGAGGTTTTACTGTATTTCTTGTTTTCATTTTTGTGGGAAGAGTTAATATACTAGAACAAACAATGGACGATATTCTTAATTTATTTTCTCTTTTCTCTCTGGAATAATTTATACTTTGTCGATGATATCACTGCACAAACATTTAACACAAATGAACAATATAATAACATTTTAGTTAATTAATAAATGTCGGCCCCGTAGTGTAGTGGTCAGTGCATTTGCTTACAACGCAAGGGGTCTCGGGTTTGATTCCCGACATGGTTGACATGAAATATTGATTTAAAAGGGTGTTTTTACACTAGAATAATTCATAGTCCCTGGACTGGCACCTGAAACGTGAGACTGTTCATCTTAGCTTCATGTGACAAATATAATCAAGATACGCTGCGATTTGTATGCCAATGCAGCGCGGAAAGGGAATGGCGATGATGAATCAATAAAAGTTGGGTAATAGCTTACTTGCAATGATTGCGACAGCTTGACAAAGTCTTGCTGTACCATTTCACTATTGTCCAGATCCTGTTGGAGCGAGGACACTCGGCTACGCAACTCCAGAATTTGCCCTTCTAGAGTTTTCTGCAAAGTCATTTGTACAAAATAATTATTCGAGTCACTAAATAATTGTGCGATTCCAAAATTAAACAAAAAATTATCCGTCTCTGCCAGACGACGCTTGTATCGAAAGTAAAAATTACCTTTTTTTCTAAGGCCTCCTGAAGTTTCTGATGCGTAGTGCGCATCTGATCACCGATTACTTTAATCTGTTCCCTCTCTTCGGCAAAGTTTTTCAGTTCTTCCCTGCAACATTGTACAAACAATTCTATTTATGCCATTTTGTAAATCAAACATTTTAAGTCCCGGTAAGTTTAATTTAATCTAATAAATCTTTACATGAAACATACTAAATACAGACTAAACCATTCTCTACAATATTTCATATCCGAATAGGTGGATTGATGTAATAATTTAATTTAACAAAGAAATTTCAGTATGAAACGACGGGTTGTCTTAGTAATAATGGCATTCCCACCGTAGTTTCCTGTTGGTAAGTTTGAGCTCATCGTTGTCCCTCTCCAAGTCCTCGACGTGTCGCTGCATCAGGCCGAGGGTCTGCTCCGAGAGTTGCGCCCTCTCTCGCCCCGTCACGGCGATGATCAGCTCTTCTCTCAGCTTCAGAGTATACTCCTGAAGCTCCTGAATGGAACGACAAAAAACAGAAAATTTAGCCATAATTGATCATCATTTTTCCAATTCTTTAAACAGGTCGACTACCGGTTAAACCTTAACTTCTCTAACCATGCTGAAAGTATGCAGTACCATGAAATAAACTCTCTTAAAAATCGAAGAATAATGTTGGACCAGTTATGTTTATACAAACCAATAAATAATAAAATTGATTCCCATTGACAAAACAAAATCTTCCGTTTTACACAGATAAAGCGTCAATAAACTATTTGAAACAATCTACAATACCTAGAATATGCGACTTATATGACAATAGATTTACCGAGACTGATATTTTTATGACAATGTATGTAAATTTAGGTCAAAAGTCATAGAAATATTGAGATAAGCATATATTTAATTAACTTTAATATTATATACAGTAAAACCCTCATTTTTACGTTCCTCAATTTTACGTGTTCCCGCCGAAATGTTTAGGTCCCATTTTCTCCCATACATTCTCATCCAAATATCCCCCTAATTATCGTTTTTTACGATTTTCATAACCCCGATTTTACGTTGAAAATTTTTCAAAACTCATTCCATCTGTCAAAAGACTCCGAGCCGCGCGCCGCCGCGTTTGTCCAATACGGTGAATACAATCAAGGCAAATAAAAAAGGTGTAAATTGTTGTCTCAAACTAAATTCAAAGTAGGTGCAGTGTAATTGAGCATTTTGTTTAAGTGTCTATTTTGACATTTTACTAAATTGTGACATGCAATTGACGCATGTTTAGGAAGAGTAAAGTCTTCATATCAAAAAATTGGCAATAGAAATATTATTTGATGTTATAAACATAATGTGAAAAGGAGATAGTTTATACAGTTATCATAAAAGAGTGTAACAGTTTTGCGGGGATGTAAATGACAGTTGAAATTATCTGGTGCCATAATAAAAAAAGTGATATCATATAAATAAAATTTTTCAATATTTAGGGAAAAAATCATTGTATGCACTTTATGTTTGCCCCAAATTTTTATTTTCGTGTTTGTAAGGTTAAGTACCTACATAAAATTATTTAAAGAAGTTTTTTTTAAAATTAAAAACAAAAAAAAATACACTGTGGTATTGATTGAAAAAATACAAAATATTTTCAATGAAATCTTAGGTAAATATGAATAATCCCAAACTATGACCGTTTTTACAATTTTTAATTTCCTTACTTACTTAAGCGTTTTCCTCAGTTTAACACTTTTTTCTGCTCCCTTGAAAAACGTAAAACAGGGGTTTTGCTGTCCATATTTTTCATTTCTTATCTTTTAAATTTATTATACTGAACTTAATTAAAATTGGCTGTTCAACGTGTATATCGATAACTGCATGAAAGAACTGAAAGGCTTAAGAATGGGAGCAAAAATGGGTGATTTAAAAGTCAATTGTCTTTTGTATGCTGACGATGCTGTACTCCTTGCTAACAACAAAGAGGAACTGCAATTCTTGGTAACAAAGGTCTACGATGTATGCGAGAGAAGCAATTTGCTGATGAATGTCGATAAATCGAATGTGATGGTTTTTGAAAGAAATGCAAGTATGACTAAATGTGAAATCACTGTGAACGGAGTTATACTAAAACAAGTAGAGGAATTTGTGTATCTGGGAAGTATGTTCACTAGGGATAATGACTGAGAAAGATATTGAAAGGAGGGTGAGTGCCGGGAACAGAGTGAACGGTGCACTTAAATCGACCTTGGCAAATAAATGCTTGTCACAAGAGGCAAAATTGGCAGTTCATAACGGAGTCCCGGTCCCGTCTCTGATGTATGGGAGCGAAGTATGGACTTGGAAAAACAGGGATGAAGGTAGGCTGAATGCAGTCTAAATGCGATCTCTCAGGCGAATGTGTGGTAAAACTATGTACGATAGATGCGCAAATGTTGAGATCCGTACATTATGTAAGGCTGAGACAAGCATTATCGACAAAATCAAGAGAGGAGCTCTGCGCTTGGGTTTGGACATGTAGAACGAATGGACAGCGAGAGAACGGCTAAGAATATTTACAATGCGAATGTTGATGGATGCAGAAATAGAGGAAGACCGAGAAAGACATGGCATGACCAAATCCAACAAATACTTAAAGATGGACATGTCAAAAGTCGGAATAATCGGCACGCGTGCATGAGAAGATGTACGAATGTAGAGGAAGCTAGATCTGTATGCAAAGATAGAGTGTTGTGGCATTCTATCCTCTCTGCCTATCCTTACGGAGAAACGGCGTGATGGTTTGTTTTTTTGTTTGTTGTTTAATTAAAATTGTAGTATCCTAAACTAATTTACAAAGAAATTGTCGATATTTGTATACATACTGTTTGTTTACCCAATAAAATAAATAAATCAATAATTTTCAAATACTATAATTTCTTTAATGAAGTGACCCATGCCGAGAGAACATTTTACAAAAATTGTATTTATTTTTTAACTAATAAGAAAAATAAGACAAATAAACTTCCCTCTCGCTATTCTTATACACACATTTAGTGGTGCAGTAGTGCAGTAGTGCAGTAGTGCAGTAGTGCAGTAGTGCAGTAGTGCAGTAGTGCAGGTAGTGCAGTAGTGCAGTAGTGCAGTAGTGCAGTAGTGCAGTAGTGCAGGTAGTGCAGTAGTGCAGTAGTGCACGAAGGCAAGAGGATTACTCCGCCGACGGCAAATCTAAGTCAACCTCGCCGGAAATCAAACATTACAGCGTAAGAAATTTAACACTAAGAAACAAAACAGTCATTCTTTAGAATTAAATAAAGGGTTTCGTGAGAAAATTACGTACAAGATTGAATGCACGAAGATAAATCGGTCTAACTGCACACCATATACAAGATCCCGAGCATTTCGACACATATGAAACTGACGTGTACGGCGAATGCACGATTCGTGCATCCCAAAAAGACTAATGAGCGGTCGCCCGGGCAGAAGGAGATCAGTGGGAAGACCCAGGCTGAGATGGGGGGACCGAGTGAGAAAGGACGCGGTGCAGCTTCTCCGGGCGATGGACGGACGCAGCCGAAAGCGAAAGTTGCAGCTGACCAAACTCGATACGAGCTGCAGCGCCACGAGGGAGAGAAGGAGATCGTAAGAGGAGTAAAGTACGGTATTACTTACGGGAAGGGTGTCCGGCAGGTTGATATTGGCACCCTGAAGGTCCTTAGCGCACGACGAGTACTTCCCCACCAGTCTTTCATTCTCTATCTGCAAACTGAAACACAGACGAAGTGCTATCGCAATATGCATACTGTGGAGATGGTGATGGTACCTTTACCAGGATATATTGTGAATTAAATTAATAAATTAGAATAAAAAGGTGGAGTATTTCAGTTTTTAATAGCTACTCCGGGGTCAAAATCCTGAAAAGGAAATCGAGCGATGGTAAGTCCGCCTAGTAGCATTTGCCTACCACACTTGAGGTCCTGGGTGTGATTCTTGGCAGGGTGGACGTGAAATATTGTATTTAAAGGTGTTTCAATGCGGCAATGAGGAATTTCAGTTCGACCGGAAGTTTTGGATGCTAAAAATGTTTCGCTCACCTGTCGACGATACATTTGTTCGGTACGTCCGAGAAGTAGCTCCTTATAAAAGTAAATAAATGTATGGAGAAAACCATAAACTAAAATGTCACCGAGTACATCCGAGATCTCGCTATTTCCGTGATCGTTGTAACCAAGTTCGACTGTGCTTGTAATTGTTTAATGTTTAACTAACTAACTTTCCAAATAAGAGACTAGCTCTTGTGCTCGGAGACTCTTATTTATTTATTATTTGACACTTTATATACATTTACAATTTATATACATATAAGGGCGGACATATTGCCTTAAGGCAGTTTCTTCCTATGTACCCGAACCGTTTAGTTTGAGAAAATTACAAGTACATGAACATATTGAATCTTACAATTTTATACAAAATTAAAAACAAAGATTAAGAAAATATATAAAAAATGAACCCCTTACTATGAAGACAGGAGAGGGGATGGCTCTTGACTTTTGACTTACACTGTTATATTTATTTAGTGATTTGAAGTTATATAATTGAATTAATACAGTTTTTACATGTTTACTTTAAGTTTATACATAGAAATATAGTCCAAAATATATTAATTATTACTTAAATCGATCGATCTCTACAAATTCAAATGATGCTTTTTAAAAAATTCTACAAATCAAGGGGATATCATGAAAAGGAGCCAGAGCGCTGGGTTCAACTTTTTCACCCTTTAAAGCAGTGCCAATGTGTCATATTATATATTCAGATTTGTCTTTAAAATACAATCACATTTTTATTTTCGGGAATAAAAATAAGCACCTGTCCAGCCTCTCCTGCAGCGTCTCGCGGTCTACTGTCAGACGCGTGAGGCTATCCAGCAGATCCGCGTGCGCAGCGCGCACGGCGCTCGCGGTGGCCTGCAGCAGAGCGTCCGCATGCGCCACGCGACCGCCCAACGCCGCGCCCTGATCACGCGCCGCGTCGCGCGCCGCTCGCCACTCGCCCAGTGTGTCGCGCCGCAGCAGCGCCTCGCGCTCCAGCTCCTCCACTGCCTGGGGGTAATTAAAATACGACTGTTTTATATTTTTGAAAATAAATACAAAGACATTTGAGTGAGTAAATATCAAAAACGCCACTGTCCAAGAACACTGTTTTTGGGAAAACCAAAAAACCAGTAGTGAAAAGACTATTTACTTCAAGTTCAACGTGCACATTGAACTTAAAATGAATAGTCTTTTCGCTATTTATTATACCACATAAAAGTTGCACATTGAACATATTTTAATTCTTCTTCTTAGAGGTGGGGGTCAGTGCTATGCAAGCTCCTACACCACTGCGACCTGTAAAGATCTATCGTGACGGATCCCCGTGAATAGTTCTCGCCCTCCGAGCCGTGTCTATGAAGAGCCTGGCTACTGTGTGAAAAGCTAGAATTCTCATTTTGCTAAATCCCTTCCAAACCCAAATCCGTAAGGTATCGGGCGAGCATTATCATCCTCAGGTTGAACCAGTGGTCCCTCGAGAACGAGGCGTCTTTCATGATGTAAAGCTTCACATTTACATAGAATGTGTATAGGTGTTTCCTCATCAGCACTGCAAAACCTACGTCTAGAAGTTTCGGAAAGATTCATTTTAGCAAGGTGTTTGTTCAATCCAACCCTCATTTGATTTCAGCTGAGCTTTATTTAGTCAAAGGTAAAAGAGTGCCCCTTTACCAATTTTGTTGATTTACTCCGACTTAGAAAAAACTTAAAACTTAGACAAAAATTCTAGAAAAAAACTTTTACTAAGCATTAAGAATGAAAAATTACCCTCTTGAGAGACACCTCCAGTTTGTTAGCTTTATCCAGGTAGCCTTTAGACTTAGCCTGCTCCGACACCAGTTGGGCCTCATAATTAGCGCACATGTCACATACCTCCCCAAGTTCCTCTGAAAAATATATCATATAAAAATATACAAGGATTATTTTGGGAAGGGGCAGTCTCTGCTCGTGGCGCAGTTTGAAAAACTCAGAAAGAAATGCCAGTTTTCGAAACTTGAAAACGGAGATTCCAAACACAAACATCGCGGCCCATTTTCTATTACTCAAAAGGACCCAATCTCGGTACAATCAAAGCACTAGGACTTACATCGTTGGAAGAATGACGGAATAGAGGAGACTTGATAGGAACTTTTAAGATACTAAATAATTACTGTCTGCCAAAATCCCAGCACAAATTTATAGGGCCATAACTGGAAAATCTATCGTCCCCAATTCCATATTAATCCCAAGATGTTTATCTTGGGATTAATATGGATAATAATATGGATAATACGCTTTTTTGAAGGAAGAAGAACACAGACAAAAAGCAGTACACGAGATATAGGCGCACCAGAAAAGGTCTGCCTATAACAAATAACAATAATATTAAGAGCACGCCGATTAGCCGATTAAATAATACAATTGGCAAAATACATTAACCCGCAAACCAGCGACTTGTTAATCGGCGCCTATTGATCTTCTGGCAGGTGGGTCTAAATATTATAAATATTACGTTTATGTGTTCTTATAAATCCAAATATTGTATAAGTAAGAACAGATGAAAGTGGAAAAGCAGCAGTCAGCGTTTATACGTGTATGATTCATATCATTAATTGTAGTGCTTTCACACTTATAGATTACGCAGACGGGGTATAGTCTAAGCTTATAACCGAGTTTCACAATTTAAACCTGCAATAAGCCAGCGGGTACCCTGCAAGACATCGTACCCTCCCTTTTTTATATTCGGTAGTATATAGATCGGGTTGTGGTCCTGTGGCTAGTGTCTCGGACTCACGGACCAAAGGTCTGTGGTTCGAATCCCACTCTACCCCAACTTGATTCCATTTTCTAATAGTGAGTTATTTACAACTCGTTGAAAATGGCCCTCAAAATTAAATATTTGGGTAAATCATAAGAACGCAAATATTTCTTTTTTTCAAAAAAAAATAAAAATATTGATAAAAAAATTTGGAAAAAGTGGAAAAAACGTTTAAACAGAAAGATGTCCTTTTAGGTATGCTAGGTATCACAAGTTTGCGGGTCAGAAGGAGCATTGCCTTGCTTATGATAGCCTTTTAACTTCTGAACGGGTTAATTTACCGGTGTTGATGCCTGTGGGGAGAATGATTGGTCTGTTGAACAGCCTACCGAGAGAGGTGGATCTTTTCCATGCTGGGATTACCAGTTTTAGGCTCTTCCTCTCTAGCTATGTATCATTGTGTCACTAGTGACTTATTCGTCTTTGTTTACTATTGTTTTTATGGACCTTAATAATCTATTGTGCTTTATTTATTATGTTTTTGTAGATACCTAATTATATCACCTATGTACATTATAATTGGCAGTAGTGCTGTATGTACATTTAAATAAATAAATAAAATAAATAAATGTGGATGATATATTTGTACTTAAAACCAAATAAAAATGTTTAATACCTTTACTAGAAGACCTCATAGAGTCGGAAGTTCTGGATGTGTGCAGTTTACCCTCGCTTGCCTGAAAAAAATATTTTACATTATTTTCATTCTTCTAAAATCAAACTTAAAATAACAATTCAAATGGACCATACAATAGTATATTACAAATCTATTTTTTAAGTATAAAATAAATAAATCCAAACATAACTAAAATTGTAAAATGTCTTCCTCGGCAAGGGCTTTTCCAATGAGGAATACATTTTTTAAATCAATTATACAGGATGTTCTTTAAACCCTGTCACATCCGAAACCACGATGATCAGTATGAGCGAGAAGACAAATTGGCACATTAAAATAAATTTTTAGAACAACTAAAATCTTTCAAATAAACTAATGGTTGCTTACTTCTGCAGGGAAGATACGAGGAGGGAGAAGGGGGGAGTCTGATACACCGTCAACCACCCCACTTCTCCCCTGCAGAAGTAAGCAACCATTTGTTTTTTATTTTTATTTTTTTTATTTTCTTCATTCTAAATATTTTTTTTAAATATGCGAATATGTCTTCTTGCCCATACTAACCATCGTGGTTTCGGATGTGACAGGGGTTAAAGAACACCTTTATAATGTATCTTGGTGAAGTATTAAATCAATAAATGTACATTTTTAGGTCTTCGTAGATCACCCCTGTGTTGCAGAATATATTCAGAATGGGATATCCAAGGCATTTTTATCATGTTTTAATGTTCGGTTATATCACATAATCACACGTTACCAATCTTTGTTAAAAAAGAATCACAATACCAAAAAGTCGAAATTTTGGCTTCCAACAATTTTTTTAAAAATAGAAATATAGTGCCCATTCGATAAACCCAAATATTTGAATTTTGAGGTAAGTCGAAAATAACTGCGCTTGAAAATGGGATCGAGTTGTCGTACAGCAGGGTTCAAAGCTCGAAACGCTATCCGCGAGTCCGCGACTCTACCACTACCACGGAACTAAAATCGGATTCTAAATATTTTAATCATTTAATGAGTCTCTCGATTATACATCAAATTTTCATGCATTTTTTTCTACACATGCATAATATTCAATTTAACAAGTTTTTAGTGAACGAAATGCTAATCATATGTTAGGAAAAGAAAAATGATCAGTGGTTGGGAATTCGCTCTACAAAAATCTACCTAGAGAGAAAGAGCATATTTCAATTAGAAAGATTTCATATTAGAAAGATCATATTTCCTCAGTTCATTATTATTTCTATGTAGCTCGTTAACATAGATACGAGACTAGCTGTCAGCTGTTAAAAATTTTCAAAATGTACTTAAAAATATTACAACTTTATGTTTATTCCATAAATTTAATTGTATTCAGGAATGAAACGATAAAATTAAAAACTTTTTTAATTGTGAAATCGTTTCCTGACTTGAAAAGTGCTACTTTTTAGATGTAATTTTTAGAAGTACTATATAATGTGTATTACATGATTTGTAAAATGTGTCTGTTAGTAAATAGTAATTGAGAGTTAGCCTGTAGATAGGCCTTATTTAAAAAATATATATATTTAAGTATAATGTACAGCGCCCTTGAAGTGATTACTCACGAAAACGGCGCTATAAAGATTGTTGAAATTTATTATTATTATTGTGTCTGTTTTGTTTTTCGCGGTTGTAGTGCAATTAAGGCATTATTTCACCACAAACCATTGTGTGTCGTGCTGTCTTATGATGAAAGTTCATTAGAGAATGGAGGCGCAGAAAGCAATCACACATGAATTGAAATGCAATTTTCTTTGCGCTAGTAACGTGTCTATTTAATTTCAATTTTAATAAGAGATCTACATTTGAATGAAAGAGTTGTGACTACATATTAACACATACATACAGTGTTTAGCAATACCACCTCTAAAATTGGACATCAGGGAGTATTTCAAATTCAAGTATTCATATATTATATCTTATAAATAGTGGTGAAGGTGTGAATTATTACGATTGAAGAGGAATAATTATAAAGATAGTGTGAAGCGTATTAAGTAGATAGTCAGCCTAACCTGGTTGGCTTGCTGGAGCTGTGTATCGGTTTCCCGCAGCTTGTCCTTCAGAACCGTTATCTCCTCCTCGAGAGGAACCACCAGAGATCTCAACACGTCGGCGTCTTCTTGGGCCTAAGGAAGTGTTAGCACACTGTTAGGGTTTCCACGGATCTCGTTAAATTCGACTTTATACCTTCTCTCTATACAAAATACATTTTTACTAAATTGTGACTTAAGAAGTTCTACTATTTATATCCCTATACTTAAGACATTACGTGATCCCTAGAATGAAAACAATTATTTTCTTTTCCAAAGTAGTATGTTTAATTCAAAAGGAATACTAAAGTTAAGTGATTAATTAATTATATATCTAATTAAGTATTAACATGCTTTCAGTTTAAAAGGGTAAATCAAAAATAAAAACTAGCACTTCTAGACAATCATATTTATTGAAAATGCTCTGATTTCATTAAAATTACAATTTTACAATACTATTTTTAAAATTGATTTAAAAATACTATCACAATTTATTTATATGTAAAATAAGACACATTACATAATGTTTAATTTATATTTTGAGATATAATTTTTGAAAGCGTAACAGACAAAATACCAGCCATTTTAAATAAAGCAAAAAAAAGTTCTTTTGTTTTCATTTTATAGTCTTAAAATGTTCTTAATTCAAAACTTGGTAATACCATTGCAATAAAAATATTCTAGTAAACATAATATTATTATTTATGAAAAGTACTTACTTACAATAAAAATAAACCTGGGATTATCATTTTTATTTCAGCAATGTATTAGATTCTGTTTGATACATGCAGTCTATAAATTGATGTGAAATTCAGTAGGATTATACTAGAATTAATATGTTGCCTTCACAAACAATGTTACCTGATTTATGGAAGGGGGTCGGGTTAGGGGAAGGACTCACTCTCTAGCTTTACACTCGATCGCAGTTGGATACTGACATATTTGTTTACCTTCTTCATGGAATCCTCTAGTGACTCTTGGCAGTTTGGATCCGTGCCGAGTTTTCGTGCTATTCTCTTTGTCACGGCGTGGACTAGAGCGGAAGGCGCTAAAGAAATATCCTAACAGACAAAAATTCAAATAGTGATGCCAATATTTAATTTAAATATTAAAAATAAAATGTATAAAAATATATCCATGGGCAATCACATAAGTCAACTTTTTCAATTGTTTTTATTTGCTCATCTTGTAGTTTGTAACGATGTGCACACGTGTTCCAAAACATGTAAGTCAAATAAAGTTATTAAGGATAATATACGTACATACTTTATTACAAGAGATAAATTTATTAGTTACCGGCTACAAAAAAGTTTTCCCGAAGAAAAACCTTTTCAAAAATTATTCCTTAAACGACATAACATCGAAGAGTAATCACCTAACTATGTATTCCCGATTTTTAGCCATGATCCAATTCCTATAAGTTTGGAGAAAAAAAGGGCATTCATTCAATGTTAGATTTGATTCCCACAAAGTTTGAGACACAAAAAACTGTCTCTTGAAGAGCAAGGCATTTTGACTTATGTGATTGTTTCCCCCAATAATAATAATTATAATAATAATAATATTTGGCTGATTTATATAGCGCCAGTTTTGTGAAAAATCACCTCAAGTGCGCTTTACAGTTGCAAACTTACATTCTAACTAAACTCAAGTGACATATTATATTTTCTGATTTAAAATTGAGGGCATGATAATCTAAAAAAGTGAGATTTTAGTTGGGATCTGAACTGACTGGGACTGTCGATGATTCGTATGTTTGAAGGCAATTGGTTCCAGACAGACAGCCGGCAACGGCAAAAGCACAATCTCCAAATGTAGTGTTTAGGGAGAGCCGGATTTCGAAATGTTTTCCTTTTCCTGAATCTGACCTAAGAGTAGATTTTCTTTGACATGTATTTTCCCTAATACAAAGGTCCGAAAGGTATCTCGGTATTAGGTAAAATATTAGGTACATAATTGGTGCTGTGTTAGGTTTATGTTTTTTTGTAATAATATCACTGTGATTATACCAATATAGCACTGTGGGCACAGCAAAAAAAAAAAATAAAGTAAAATAAAATAAAATCAACAATAAAATAAGCTAATTTAGAAATATTGTTTTTATGACTCACCGGTGATGAGGTCGCCTGTCGGTTCAGTAAATTGACTTGCTGTTCCAGTTCTGTACACTTGACTTGCATCCTTCTCATTTCCACGCTAGAAGCACTACTCGAAGCATCCAACGTTTCTAGAATACAACATAACTATAATATTTACATCTCCAGTATGCCCAACACTGAAGGCCTTGCGTTGGGAAATTTGTATTGGGTAAAAGGTAACCGACCGTAACAGTACATAACCAGCTAGTAGGTATAAGTTTCATGCTGTAAGTTCGCAATATTACCGACAATATTTCGAGTTTATTCAAATTTCCGTAGGCTCTCGCCCCCCATCAATTAAGGTCTCAGCTTTTTAACTTTCACAAAAATCAACAGATGGAAGAATTTAAAAAATGGTGAATGTTACAGGGTGTAAGAGTGGTCACTTAAACCAGCCATTGACAGGTCTGTAATTTTTTATATTTAAAAAAAAAGAATAACCTGCTAAGCCTCTATTTTGAGGCTTGTCAGCAGCAGGGATAGAGGGGATATGGAAGGAGGTAATGGAAAAATACACCACAACATCCAGACCAATTGAGGAAAAAAATCTTTCTTGGATTTTTTTCTTGCAACTGGCGGGAATCGAACCCACGACGCCAGTTTCATAGTTGGCCATCTAACCAACTGCGCCAATTAGTTTGATTTATTTATTAAGTATTTTATGGCTATATTTTATAAATGTAGATCATTTGCAAAATTTGTTGCAACAGGGAAAAAATTTATGAGATTGGAATATGGAAGTTTAGGCATTTACAGGGATTATGACCTGTCATTGGCTGGTTTAAGTGTTCACTTCACTGGGAAGTCCCATGCCGAGGAATACATTTTACAAGTTTTTTATTTACAAAGAACATTTTTTTTAAATTATATAAATCTATACTAATATTGTAAATGCAAAAATGTGTTTATTTGTGTCTTTCGCGTCTCAACACACCGACCGAACGACTTGATTTATTGCATAGGAATAATATAACATACATTAGCATGACAGACTTTAAATTTTTGGTAGCATATGCATGCGCGTTGAATGTAGCCCTGGTGTGAATAAATAGTAATCAGTTACTACGGGTACGTTTTCGTGTCAGTACTATTAAAAATATTTTAGTCTATAGGGCATGTCTATACATTATGTCATATATATTAATGGGAACAGTAGTATTTTGTGAAATATTTTCTAGATAAAGCCGTGCAAATGTCCCTAGACTAAATATCTTCCTAAATGTTTCCTTTTCAAGGTTGACATATCTTATATTGAATGAAATTCCTTTAGGTTAAATAGTAACTATGGTTTTTCGAAAGAAATAATTGTATAAAGCAAATCACAATTTAAACAGATAATTACAGATAGTTATTTTACTTACCTTGTACTAAAAGTTGTAATGAATCTATCTCATTTTTCTGACTTTGGTTGACCAACCCAAAGTGTTCCAACTGTGTTCTCATCATGTCCAACTCTTCCTGAAGTTGCTGTTTTTCTTGGTTTGCCAACCGCACTTCCTCTGCAGCCGAATAAAAAATAATTTAACACAAGAAAATAAATACTGTTGCCTAGATCTTTCATATTTTTATGCATATATTATCTGTAGAAATATAATTTAATAATACAACATTAATTTATAATTAAGAAAGTAGCTGCCTTCAAATGTGATTTCAAGATCACTTTCTAGGAGTAATTATTTCAAATTTAGAACATCATACCTGACAATCGTTGCCATGTATGAAGAAACTTTTTAGGCTAATATTAAGGGTATCTACCTTATTATTTAAAAATACAGGAATTTAAAACAAAATTGGTTCATTATTTGCCTCAATTGGCCTTATAATATTTCGACTGTTTATGAGGCCAATACAACTTAAAATAAATATATTAAAATTAAAAACCATTGTAACATTTTTCAAAAAGTATTTCTAAACACTGCCAATGCTAAGAATAGAAATAATTTATTCAACCTGTAGAATACAGAGTTTAGTACAACTGATATTCATAAAAGATAAGAAATTAGTTGTTTTTATAAAACAGCAATCAAAAATATGACACCATAACAATACATCAATCATGTTATGAAATTGTAAAACAATTTACAAGTGAGTTAGTTACTATCATTACTAATCATGAAAATGTAGTAAAAGAATCATACCTTCTTTTTGTAAATAAAGATCTTTCATTTTGGCTCTCTGTAAATTAAATTCGTCTCTCAATTGCTGTGTTTTTGAGTCACCAGACGTCGACGTAGCTTCAACATTTTGTCCTGAAACCGAGCGATAATTATAAATGATAGTGTCAACTAGTAAAACCTGTACGTTGTACATGATAAAAAAGAAATAAACATACCTTTATCGCCTATTTCGTTGGAATTAGTAACTGTATTTGTAGGGCTGTCCATTTTGACGTTTGAATTTCTGCTAATTTTCAGATCTGTGTTAAAAATAATATCGAGTATCAGAGAATGCGCATTTTCAAGTATTCAGTTTTTCTAAAATTTAATGAAAGCATTGTGCAATGAAGAACAAAAAAGACAAAATTTCTCGATTTGACACCCGATTTCCGATTCTTAAGTATTTATTAAAGTGAAGTTAGGCGCATTTCAAACGTCATATAAATGAAGATTCCTGCATTATCAAGATAGTGACAGTTTTTTCCCCGAGAGATGCCACTACCATTCACAATCTTATCATATTCATCATATTGTAGATGTGATTTTTTCTGAGATTAATACCCGTATGCAGAGACAAACCTTAAGGTGAGGTAAGTACATTCTATTGTCTTCACTTTCGGGTAATTCTCTGCATATGAGATTAGAATGTCTCTGCATACGGGTATAAATGTTGAAAAGATAATAAATACAATACCTGACCTAATGCATAAAAATATTGTTTCTCTTTTCAAGTAAGTAACTGTGATTTTATACATAAACCTCAGTGAATTCTCACACATTATTATTTATTACATCTTGGTAATGCTATTTATGAAAAATAAAACAATCGCTTATTCTAAGTAGGTACGTGTCTCAAAATAATTATGTAAATAAAATATTTCGATCTAACCATATTATCGCTTAAAAATCGTCTTCAAATTTATATTTGGTCACCCCTGACTATAAAATTGTGAGTAAGTCGGTACAGTATGTAAAGAAATCGGTAAAAAGTGTATCTAATTTAAAAGCAGGCAATACCTACCCACCAAATTATAAATGACTTGTTCTGTGATTGGTTACAATAAGATTACGCTATATTTCATTAGTGTTGCTGTTTCTGCGTCCAGGCAGATGAAGAATACAGTTATGTTTCTGTGGCTACTTAGGTGAAAATAAAATAAAAATACCATTGTGTGGAGATAAGTACGCCACGTGTCGTTTTGAAGTCATTTGTGCAATTTTTCTTACCGTGCTTGAGGTTCCGACATCGATTCCTAGAAAGGGCAATACTTGAAATGCGTCTTTTCACTCGGATATTTCATTGTCCCTGGACTGGCACCTGAAGCGTAAGACTAATCACTAATCAATTTACCTTCATGTAATAGATGACCGAGATTTGGTGTGCCAATGCAGTGCTCTATGCACTATCAGGTGTGGATAATGGTGAGATGATTATTGACGTTTTAAAGGTATTACGATGAGAGGAAAGACATTATAAAGTATAACGCCAGCACCCTAAATTATTTTCTTCTATTTTTTGACAGACTGTAACAACAAGGCGTATTAAAACAGTTGTAGTATGTGGTAGTGCTGCAGGTCGCGGACTACGGATTAAGAGTTTGAGGGTCACTCCTTAACCACAACTTGATTCTCATTAACAAACACGACTTAAGAATAGTCCCAAAATAGAATTGATTAAATTCATGTGTATTTTCATAACCTCCTTCCATATCCCCTCTTGCCGACAAGCCTCTAAAAGATATTAAACGGGTTATCCCTTTTAAAAAAACTCATTGCAACAGAGATGAAGAACATTTAAGAGAAAATAATGCGGAAGTTTGGCCATTTGGGGGATTATGACCTGTTATTGACATGACACTTTACACACTGTGTAACATTCACCATTCTTCCCATGTTAGAACTTTGTGAAGTTGAAGAGCTGAAACCTTTATTGATGCGGGTAAGAATCATTGAAATGAATTCACCTGCATACTAGGCAACGCCTGAAAATATTTTTACTATTTTTTATACTAACTTCTTCTTAGACCAGGGTGCGTATTCTGAAGGGAAATCAAAATTTTTCTTAAATTTTATCTCAAATTAGTAAAATTAAGATTTCTGTATGAAAAATAAGATATGTTTACATTTTTTTTAAACATGTTCAAATACCGATTACCGACGGATAAACTTTGCATTTTCATACAAATATACGCACTTTCGTACATAAATATCGATATTAGTTTATACCGACTCGGTATATACCGAGTCGGTAGTATAAAGATAGCCGTTCATTATCGCGGCCCAGTTGGTTTAATCAACATTATTTCGAGTTCCTCCAAATGTTTGTAGACAAGGATTGGATTTCATCCCCCACGGAGTGATTAAGATAATATTCCGTTATCTTATTTTTTTGTCCCTTTTTTGTAACTTTCGTATTCAAATGTCTTGTATTCTTAACTATTGTATTTTGTTCCTATTTATAGGATTTTGTTGTTGTGTTGGTGATCCGTCCCAGCTGGAGGTGGATAGAAGAAATGATGTTGAGTGTTCGAAGGTGTGTTTATTACATGCCGAATAAATATACGGAACTTTGCTGTGGAGTGCGAGAGTAATGGGGGGTCAAACTTGCCATTTGCACTCGGACTACATGCTGGCACTGAGTGACTGCGTTGAGCTGACTTGCTTGAGCTGACTCATTAGGCTGGCTTGCTTGGGCTGACAGACGTTACCACACCCTGTGGTCTCTTTATAGGCCGCGTTACTTTGTTCTTCAAAACTCCATGGCAGAAACGAAGTTGATGTACTGAAAGTCATCGCTCTTACGTAGATGGATGTTTTATATGGAATACTCCTAGTCTTGCTAAATATGTTGTATTGCATTCAATATAAAATAACGACTTGCTTCATCGGTGGTCGCTCTATATTTCAGGTGAAATCATTGCACCTGTGTGTGTCATCGATCAATGGACTATGACCCTCACATATTTAACATGTGTTATTTTGTAATCATGTTCTTTGTATGAAACTTTGTATGATTATTGTGCACTGCTGTGATTATTTCTGTAAATTATTATTTTTTTGTAAAAGGTTCTTTGAACCGTTGATGTATAAATAAATAAATAATTGGTGTATTTTTACTTTGTTCACTTTATATTTGAAATGTGTTTGTTGACTGTATTCATGCTTCATACGCATCGCTTTTAAGGTTAAAGAAGTTAACATATTAATACGGAGAAAATAGTCTTGTAAAACGCACGAAAAATGAAGAAATCATACTATTTTGCCATTTTAAAAAGACGTTTTTTCAAAATCGCGCAGTTAAAAAAAACTTGCATTAGATAAAAACAATAATTTTTAAAGATACCTATTTATTTCTGTTATAATGATTTTTCGACCGGCAGATTACGCCTTTTTAAAAATTTTGACCACACTTTAGTACATCGATTCTCATATAAAGACAGTATTTATTTTAATAATATATTGAACATTGAGGTTGCAACAAAATCTTAATTTTTAAAAATAAATACGAGCATTTTATTCACATAAATTTTGATATATTTTTCTTCATGTCTACGTGAAATTATGCCTTTGGTAATCCTTATTTTTTTTTTTAATATTGATATATTTTCTCAACAATATTTTGAATTTGTCCAAATTTTTGTAGACAAGGACTGGATTCAACTCCCTAAGAAGCTGTTTATATTAACATATTACAATCTGTTCTAAGTCTAGGCATCTACAGGGCTTATGACCTGTCAATGGCTGGTTTAAGTGGCCACTTTACACACTGTGTAACATTTACCTATATTACCTTCTCTTAAATGTTCTTCATCTCTGTTGTAGTATGTTAATATAAACAGCTCGCCAGAGAGTTGAATCCAGTCCTTGTCTACAAAAATTTGGACAAACTCAAAATATTGGTGATAAATACACCTGGTCTATAAAGAAGTATAGAAATTGAAAAAATAACATTTTCAGGCGTTGCCTAGTATGTAGGTGAAATAATTCAATTAGATCAATCTCAGCCGCATAAATAAAGGTTTCAGCCCTTTAACTTCACAAACATCTACAGATGAAAGAATTGAAGGAATACAGATGTTCAAATATGTGCAGAATGGTGAATGTTAAACAGTGTGTAAAGTGGCCACTTAAACCAGCCATTGACAGGTCGCTCTGTTGATGCCTAGACTTTTATATTACCTTCTCTTAAATGTTCTTCATCTCTGTAGTAATATGTTGATATATTTTAGTTGAAACCTTTTTTTATTGATGTGAATTTTTTTGAAGAAGATAATTTTGGTTGTAAATATTAAATTTCTGACAATATCTTACTTAGATGAAATACAATAAAACAAGCGTATAACGTTTAATATAAATTTATTTGAAAACAATATTTACACTCAAACACCTTATCTTATAATTATATAAACAAACTTAATTAACATACATATAATTTTAATTGTATTCGTCCGATTGAAGGAAAAGTAGTAAACAATGCCAAGCACAATATGAAGTATAGATTATACCTGCGAATTAGGGACGTGCGTCGTGAGGAAGTTCAGTTGATTTTTTAAATTTGTTAATATACTATCAAACTAAGCCAAAAACCGGGTTGTCGTCCCGTGGCTAGTGTCGCGGACTCGCGGATCAGAGGTTCCCATTTTCTAACAGTGAGTTATTTGCAACTCGTTGAAAATATCCCCAAAATTGAAATATTTGGGTAAATCGCAAGAACGCAAATATTTATTTCAAAATAAATTATACAGGGTGTTCATTAAGCCCTGTCACATCCGAAACCACGATGATCAGTATGAGCAAGAAGACATATTAACGCACTAAAATATTTTTTTAAATACCGGCCGCGCTCCCTTCACTTCTGACCTGCAGAAGCAAGCAACCATTTTTTTAAAAAATATTTTATTGAAAAAAAAAAATAGTGTTAATTTTTTTTTAAATATGCTAATATGTCTTCTTTCCCATACTGATCATCGTGGTTTCAGATGTGACAGGATTTAAAGAACATCCTGTATGTCGTATTTTCAGCGCAATGATTTTTTAAATTTGTATGATTTAAAAATTACTCCGCCTGTGACGTCTGAAGTTCTCCACGTTGAGTTGTCCCGATTGGTTGGTTGGCTTCCCGCTAGCCGGAAATGTATCACAACACTCTGTTATTGGTAGATTTCGGAGAACAATGAGGTTGTTCAAAGCAGTTTTTTTTTATTCATTTTTCTTATGTACATTTTCGAGAAACTCGCCGTACAAAAATGCTCTAAATTAACCGCGTGTAAGAAAATATTGTTTGTATCCAATTTTCCGTTGCACTGAACTTCCTCATTGAATAATTCGACTATTTAGATAGCAGAGTCTTAAGTTATTCTAATGATGTTTTTAAAGGTATTTCCACGATAATTATTGCTGTATGAATTATGAAGGTATTTGTATTTTTAATTTTTGTATAATTATTTATTTTATGGATTTCTTCTTCTTCTTCTTCATCTAATGATGGATGCCAGGTTTACTTAGAAGTATTTAGTGAGCTCAATTTTCTTGAAAATCAAGGGTTGATTAAAACGCTCCACCCTCCGCCCCTGACCTATGTTTTTCAAAGCGGTCGAGTAAAAGTTTGTATCTCATTTTTCGTTTTTATTTTGTCGGCCTCGTGGTGTAGCGGTCAGCGCGTTTGCCCACCACGCAAGAGGTCTCAGGTTCGATTCCCGACGCCGTTGACATGAAAATCTTGATTTAAAAATGTGTTTTCACACCAGAATATTTCACGGTCCGTGGACTGACACCTGAACCTTAAGACTGATCATCATACCTTCATATTACAAATATAATCAGGATACGCTGCGATTGGTGTACAGATACAGTACCCTATGCACCCTTAGGTGCGGAAAGGGAGTGATGATGATGACCTTATTTTTTGATGTAGTCGTCCTGGACTTGTATGCATTTCTTCTAGTATGCTCTAACATTTCTTTAGCGCCCTAGGCTGGTATTCTAAACGCGTTTGTAGCGCGGTATAGCGCGTATTTATTACGTAAATAAATAAAAGCGTTCAGAATAGCAACGCTGGTAGAATTTTTTTTGTCTGACCCGGGGGTCAGTGTCAGTCTGTCAGGGTGTGTAGATAAGTGTTGGCTGGCCAACCAACACATGACGTCGTTGTCGTCCTAAAACTTATTTCCGCTCAGACGTTCCTTGAGTTTTGGGAATACCCGGTAGTCACCGGGGGGTAGATCAGATGACAAGGAGTGAGTGTTCAACCAAGTCAAACCAAGCTTCATTGATAGCAGCCATTGGCACTGACGTCTCGTGTGCTGGAGCATTGTCCAGCATTTTGCATTGGTCAGTGGCCTGTTGTGACCAAACCGTTGCAGGGTTGCTATTCTGAATATTCTATACCCCCTAGAGAGTGATTAATTTGGGGATTTACATTTTTTGCATGCGACTACACTTTGCTTCATATATGGCCACACTTATGATTAAACGTCAAATGACGTGTAAAACTGTTACGATTTATTACAATATTTGAGTTTGTCCAAATGTTCGTAGACAAAACCCAATCTGGTCCAATAAGAAGTTTAAAAGTTGAAAAATTATTTTTTATTAAGTTTGTGAAATAATTCAGTCAGATGAATCTCTTTACAACACTAAAGGTTTTAGCTCTTTAACTTCACTAAAATCAACAAATGGAAGAATTGAAGAAATATGGATGTTGAACATAGGCAAAATGGTGAATGTTACACAGTGTGTAAAATGGCCACTTAAACCAGCCAATGACAGGTCATAAGCCCTGTAAATGCCTAGACTTCCATATTCCATTATTTAAGGTATTCACCATCCCTGTTGTTGTTAATATTACGATTTAGTAAATTTAACCTTATTAAGCGTTTTGGGTAATGGCTGACCCTAAGGTCGCGATAATGTTCTAAATGAAAATCATTATGTTTGGTTTCACGTGTTCGGATTTATTTGACGTTTAATCGTCAGTGTTGCCACATATGAATCAAAGTGAAATTGCATGCAAAAAAAAATCATCATCATCATTCTCTTTCCACATCTAATGGATCATAGGGCACTGCATTGGTTCACCAATCGCAGCGTATTATGATCATTTTTTTGTTACATGAAGATGAGATGACCAGTCTTATGCTTCAGATACCAGCCAGGGACTATGAAATATTCTGCTGTGAAAACACCCTTTTAAATAAATATTTCATGTCAACCATGTCGAGAATCGAACCCAAGACCTCTCGCATGGTAGGCAAACGCGCTGACCATTACAAAACGAGGCCGACCAAAAAAATCGAAATCCATAAATCACCACAACAGGGGTGCTATTTTGAGTATTCTCTACCCTCCTCTAGATAGTGGTTAATTTGGGGATTTTAATTTTTTTATATGACGACACTTTGCTTCATATTATGGCCACATTGATGATTAAACGTCAAATGATATACAAAACTCTTTAAAAAACGAAAATTTCGTCAATTCGACATAATTAAGTGTTTTGAGTAATGCTTAAGGTCGTAATAATGTTCTCAATGAAAATCATAATGTTTGGCTTCACGTATAGGTATTTATTTGGCGTTTAATCGTCAGTGTTGCCATATATGAAGCAAAATGTAATCACATTAAAAAAATAAAAATTCGTAAATTAATTACTCTCTAGGGAGGGAGAAGATTCAGAATACCACCCCTGGGCCCGTATTCTAATGGGAAGTAAAAATGTATCTTCAATTTTATCCACAAAGTAAAATTAAGTTTTCTGTATGAAAAATAAAAAATGTTTACATTTATTAAAAACATGTTTAATTACAGGTTACCAACAAAGATGCTTTGAATTTACATACAAATAAACACAGTTTCGTACATAAATATCGATGTTAGTTTATACCGTCTCGATATATACCGATGAAGATAGCGTTCATAATCGCGGCCCTGGTTTTAACTTGTCACTTGATTCTTTACATGTCGGCATATTAGGCTACATAATTCAGACACAGCTCGACTGGTCAACTCGAAGCCGGCGGGGTGGAGCATATAAATCAACCCTCGTATTCCTATAAAATTTCTAACATCATCAGTCACACGTTAAATACAAAATTTAACGTGTAGAATAAATATTATCTCAAATTAAGTTGACTAAAACCAACATTTTGTAGAGAAATACCATTGAATATCAGTGTAATCATAACATTATACGAAAATACTTTTGGCAAATGAATTCCTTATACATAATATTATTATGAATCAGAAATGAGTCTTCTCTTTGGAATTAGTTATAAATATTTATTGGTCGGATTCGTGCCCGCATTTTCGCCTACCTATTTATTATTTTAATTTAATTAATAACGAGCAACAAGGCACATCCATGCCAAATCAAATTGAACAATTCTATTTTATTATATTTTATATTATGTACTGTATTTGTAGGTTTATGTTTCTGATCAGTAGCAGGGGAGGTGAGCAATCGAGAAGTCAGAGGATTCCGGTATATTAAAAATATTATTGTAGCAAAAACACGTTTACATAAATCGATCGTCCAGTTCATTAATAAGATCATACCTCAAAAAAATAAGGTTACAGATAGATTATGAAAAAGCAAATACCGTAAAAGCATAAAACATGAGACTTGTAATGAGACGAAACTTCCGCGGCATATAATATTACATGTGGTATCATTGCTGCTCTGGCAGCACTGGCAGTGTCCTTTTTTTCCGAAGTTTTTGCTTGTGAACGTATAATTGGATGCCCAATTTCAAAAAATGCCCAAGTCTAATTTAATCGGTTTTGAGTTGGCAACACTGCCGTGTAGAGCATTTTGTGAAGTATACATTTAACTAATTAATTTTTCAATAAATAATACCCATACCGAAATTTTTATTTGAAAAATGATTTTTAAAATATTATTTCAATTTCAAAATTCGAAATCCCTTAGTCTTTTAAACACTTAAAGAAATCCTTAAGTCCTGACCTTAGGGCTTAAGTCCACTTTTTTGCAAGCAATGATTTTGTAAATAAACATGATACAATTTTGTAATTTTTTATCAATTTATCAAAATTACCAATTTTCTAATACTTTTCAAAAATATTAAATAATACATTCACATTTTGTTTATTTATCATCATATCATAAAATTATACTAAATTGACAGTCAAAGACCCATCGAAATTAGTGATGAAACGAATAGTGGTTTGACCGGATACCGGATATCCGGATATTCGGTCCAGTGTCTAATAAAACAATAAAAACACCCGGTTACTCGAATTCCTGTCATAGTTAAAAACCAAAATGTTAATGTCCATAAAATAAAAAGTGGTTAAAATAATGTCATGACATTTCTAATGATCACTTATCGATAAATAAGTTGGATTTAGTTTATATGGTTTATTAATGAAATTATTATTATGGTTTAAGGTATTTGCCCCGTGCGCTTTATTTTTTTTTGCGCAAATATATTTTTATTTAAAAAATATTTTTTAATTTGTGGGTTAAATTCTTTTATGTAGGGTTTATAGTGAATACTGGCGAACGTTTTTATGAAAAAAAAAAACGTTTTTGAAATAATGAGGGTTACATACATTCTTTTTCTCAAATGCGGTCGATATCAATAAATTAATTTAGTGGCGTTGATTTCATGAAATTTTCGCAGTTGAACGAATACTAGGTATCCGCCGAATATTGAGCTACTATCCGTTATCCGGCCGGGTAATTAGTTACTATCCGGTATCCGGCCTATCCGGCCGGATATCCGTTTCACCTCTAATCTAAATTCAATTTTCTGAACACAATAAACTATACCGTATGAAAATTGTATTCATCAGAATGTTTCAATATGTTTGAATTAAGACCCTTTTTAAATATATTATAATATTTCAATTCAATTCAAATAATAGTATAATTCAATTCAGAGCTTTGAATGAATTGTATGCGTCAGCAATAAAATTTATTTTTGATACATAAATTACATTGATAATAAAAAATGCATAATATTTATGCTTTTTTTGATTGCAGGTTTTTTAGAAAAAATAATAATTAGAATAATATATCATTTTAAGGCAGTGACCAGAAATTTAATGTTTATTTTTTTCTCTCAACTGAGACTAATACTACATATAATATATTTGGATAGGTCATTGCCATATTGTAGTTTACATTATATTTTACATAGTTATAAATCTGGTATTAGCGTATATGTATATTTTTTTTTTTTAAAAACCACCAAAGAACAAAATAATCTTATTCTGCTCAGAATATTGTCGAATCCTACGTCATCAAACAAATAATCTAAATATTATAGTCCGCCAGCTGCGCAAATGCAGACCATTATAAATTTTGACGAATTAATAATTTACTGTTCTCATAAAACTCTCAACAAAATTTAACTATTTAACAATGAAATGTGCTAACTAAGCTTAAGTTAATTGAATTATTATGAAAATAAAACTTTGTTATTAGTGTTACACAATTTTTATTATTTTATAAGAACACTACTACAGTTTCGGGAGAGCACTCCTCCCATCGACGGGTGATTGAAGAAACAGTATTATTGTTCTTGTAAAATAATAAAAATTGTGTTACACTAATAACAAAGTTTTATTTTTATAATAATTTATAATGAAGTGTTACGAAGTGAATGCCGATTCAATTAACAATATTAAGTTAATTGAACTATTATTGTAATAATTGCATTGAAATTTAAAATGCTAAGGCAGAATAATTGGAAATTCGTTATTATTTAAAAAAAAATGACCTAGATAATATTTTTATAATCTATTGACTCTAAATAAATATAATTCTTGACCTTAATAATATGTACAGTTTTTTTTTTCGAGATTTAGAATTATAGTTTTTTTTAATCGAAGTATTTTTATTGGTCGAAATATTTGATTGGGACGTGCGTTAAAAGGTGGTTAAAAATAATCAAATATGACTATCGTGCCGGTGTTTTGAAGTTGGTCGACATTTTTTTGAACATCGTCAAAATAGTCCAGTTTGTTAAAAAAATAAAACAGCCAGGCGAATTCGAAAAAGTTTTGGAAGAAATTAATTTTGGGATATGTATTGGTGCAATTAAAATTTTATTTAATTTTATAATGAACACGCTTTAAGTTATTTATAATATTGAATATATTATTTGGTTCGGATTGATTTAATTCAAAGTGATCTTGAGCTTTCCAAGCAATTTTATAATCTAGTCGAAATTTTGAAACACTACAGTAACATTAGCAATTAATAACATATTTTATAGTCATCACATATATAAATTATTAAATTTCTTTCAGTAAAAGGCATTTAAAATAAAGTGTTATAATATTAGCTATTCGAAATAAATATATTATATTTTCTTTAAGCACAACATTTCACAGACCTTATCCCTAATATTTTATTTTATTCTGAAAATATACGCTCATACATAATAAGCAACAGTATTTTGAGTTTGTCCAAATTTTTGTTGACAATGACTGGATTCAACTCCATGGGGAGATGTTAATATTAACATATTACAACAGAGATTAAGAACATTTTAGAGAATTTAGTATAGAACTCTAGGAATTGGCTGGTTTAACATTAACCATTCTTCCCATATTTGAACATCTATATTCCTTCAATATTTACATCTGTTGATTTTTTAAATTTATTTTTTATTTTCTTTTATTTAGGAAACATACAGTACAGTTACAAAGTTTAATCTTTTAAACAATTAGACTTAACTCTAATGGACCAGTGAAGTTTCCATATTATAAAGCAATTATATGTAAGGTTAATTATGAAAGTATAAAAAAGAGAAGGAAAAAAAAACATAAATGAAAGTTGTTTAAAAATTCAAATTTAAGTAAAAAAAGATATTTTTAAGTTTGTAGTTTGTAGTGAGTATTTACAAATGGAAATAATATTAAAAATGAAGAAAAATTATTAGAGCAATTAAAAGTTAAGCATTGAAATAAAGAATGAAAAACATGCTTAGATGTAAAAAATAAATTAAATTGTAATATCATTTTTTAAATTGATGTTTGTGAAGTTAAAGGGCTGAAGCCTTTATTTATGCGGGTGAGATTCGTGTGATTGAATTATTTTACTTACGTACTAGGCAACGCCTGAAATATTTCATTTTCATTTTTTTTACTTTTTCATGGACCAGGTGGATTTATCGAAACAAACTTCACAAATATCAACTGATGAAAGAATTGAAGGAATATAGATGTTTAAATATGGGCAGAATGGTGAATGTTACACAGTGCGTGAAGTGGCCACTTAAACCAGCCAATTACAGGTCATAAGCCCTGTAGATGCCTAGACTTCTATATTACCTTTTCTAAAGTGTTCTTCATCTCTGTTGTAATATTTTAATACATAATAAGTATTAAAAACAAAGATTTTCACTCATAAAAAGACCAATTAAGTTTTCATTAATTATCAAAGATGGAAACAGACAAAAAAAAAACAAAACCGTAATGAGAAAATAATAATTTTACAATTAACAGATGCGTTTTTCATGGAGGTTATAATTGGTAACAAATTAAAATACCGAGTGCACACTCTGAGCCATCACATATATGAACGCATACATATACACACATGCATACGCACCCTTACATACAAAACATACACAAACGCATACCTACATCATATGCGATACATAGCATAAACCACTCGAAATGTACATTCAGCAACTATCCCAAATAATCAACTTCATGAAGAAATTGTCTGTATAAATGCAACGCGCAGTTAAAAATATCTACATTAATACCGAGTCCATTACAATTTTTACAGGTACGTCTTATACCCCAAAAAAATCTTATCTCGGTGTCTAACATGTTGAGACTTCAATCAGCATTATTTTATAACTATTTACCTAAAAATGTACGTACTAGGTAAATTTTATTGTTTCTTTGAGGAAATTTAAATAAATCGTTTAAGTACCTACCCACCATATTTTTTCCATCTGGAAACAATAACTGCAAAGGGGAAAAACATCAAACAGATGCACATTGTGTTGTGAAAGTTTTGAAAACTTTTTTTTAATTCTACAATTTTTTCTTATAATTAATAATATCTCAGTCAATAACGGATCTTTGATGCAAATTTTATATTTGTAAGCGCGGAAATACAGAAATGAGAATTATTATTTATGAATTTCCTGTCAGTTAAACAGAATCCAGTGCCACCTAGATCAAAAACGTAGATTTAAAGTACGTGACACATAAAGTAGTGGTTTTATTTTCTAGCTACAAAACAAATGGCTCTTCGCCAGTTTCACAGCTAAAAGTCGTGGAAACATTGTTTTTGGATAAAAACAACTGCGTTATGTACCATTTTATCATTTATGCAGTATGTTTCCAATTTGTTTTATTGTGTATTCGTTTTCTTGGTTTTTAATCGGGGTGTGCTATCCTATTCCAAGCAGGAAGTTGGAGCAGGCCTCCGCTATGATGATAACGGCCTCCGTCCAGGCTGCAGGCAGGTACTTGCCCGGTGGGGGCGGGGATCAGAAGCCCTCCTTGGCCTCCCGGAATGTTCTGAAACGCCCGCGGTCCTCGACGCACTCCACTTTCACGAGGTTGAAATAAATATTACCCATAACCTATAAAAACAATACGATTAATCAAAAACAGCATTATATAACATTATTATAACAGCATTAGCGCTTGATTGGTAAATATACGTAATTATACTTCCAAATATTTTTTATTAGGTATTTGGAATTGTTAATGATTTTTTGCAGTATCTAACTATCTCGTTGCAATTTTTACTAAAAAATGTAGTTATGAATCGTTCTATTTTTCTGGGCTCCGATTATAATAGAAATTCAACAAAGTTATCTGTAATTATTGTCTTTAAAGCAAAATCGAATTTTCTGTACGAAAATGCGTACAAATGTTTGTATGTTATTTACATTATTTTTGTCGGTACCCTGCAATGGAACATGTTTTTAAAAAAAGAACACGGAAATATATATTTCATAAAGAAAATTCTAACTAAGTTAACACTTTTCCCAGCTGTCCAATAAAGTGCATTTTATAGACATCTAGTGACTTTTATTAGTACTTTTTCGCTGCTGGTAAACTACGTGAAAACACGGGACCGTGACACAACGCGCGGTTATTATAATCACGCGTTTACACGGCTCCGGGATACAAAGCACAAAAAAAGGAGTGAGACCCTATATATGAGCGAACATTTCGAAGTGGCTCTTCATAAAGGCCAATGTTGGCCAAACTATCATACAAAAACAACTTACTGAGTCGATTCAAATAAATATGAGAAGTTTTAATTAATTTAATCCAGTATTTTCGTAATTACGACACTTTTAAGAAACCCTTCACAAAGCATGAGAATTTACAAAAATAGGCCGGGCACAGGGTAAATTCTATGTGTATTCGGCCGGTACTCAAAGTGTAAACTAACAGAAATCTTCAATTGTCTTTATGTAGGAAAATGTGTGTACAGTTGCATAAAAATTCAAATATCTAGAAGATGTTTAAAAAATAAAAATGACAATACTCACAAAGCGAAAATTCAATTTTACATTATAGACAATTGAAGGCAACTCTGTCCCTGTGTCCGTGAAGGCACTGGTGCATTTTTATTATTAGCTAAACTTACAACTAAATTTCGTTAAAACGAAGACACGTTTGACATGTCGTTCGATCGTATTTCAAGGGCGTCTGTTCTCCAATTTTCCATTAAAAATATATTCCATATTTTTTCTGAGTATGAAGAAAAAAAGCATTAAGTATGGCGTATGACTACGGTACATTTTTTCAAACTCAAAAGGTGTCATTTCCATAAACCCTTTATTTTTCCATCGGAATGAATTAACTAAATATATATTTTATATCAATAAGTACCTGTATTTCACCATCATCATATCCCTGTTTTCATAAGGCACTTCATCGGAACTAGATGCCGCGTATTTCGATCATCTGTTACATGAAGGTAAGGTAATCAATCTTACGCTTCGGTTACCGTTCCAGGGACAGTGAAATATTGCAGGGTTAAACCACCTTTAAAACAAATATTTCACATCAAACCTCCCAGGAATCGAATCCGGGACCTCAATACTGGTAAGTGAATGCACCAACAACTAAATACGAAGCCAGCCTTTCCCCACTCGATTTCCTTCTTCAGGATTTTACCTGAAAGAAGTAATCTAGTCCAAACCACTCATCCAGGATTTTGGTTCTATTCCACACTCACAAATGTTTATTCATACTTCATCCGCCTGAACACAGATGACATATTTTATTTACTCCTAAATAAATAGTAAATTAGCTGTTGTTTGATAATTCCCACAGAAATTTTGCATCCACGTGGCATAGGTACCTTGCCAACTTTCACCAAGCTCAACTTGTTAAATTTCATTCACACGCAAATAACGTCTATAGCAGTCGTGGGCAACCTTTTCCTAGTCGTGACCAGATTGTCAATTTTCCTCAGAATTGCGAGCCGGAATCTCAAAATAATCTACGCAAACAAATAAAAAAACAGCACAAATACAATCACGTGTATGGAAAAGAATCATAATCCTGAACGAGTGCTTTCGACTCGATGACTGCTCTCAAATAAAAATCCTGAATAACGAAATCGAGTGGAAATAAGTCCGCCTCGTAGTGTGTGGTTGCTGCGTTAGCCTACCATGCTTGAGGCCCCGAGTTCGATTCTTTGGAAGGTCGTCATGAAATATTGATTAAAAGACTTTACTGCAATATTTCATGTTCCCGGACTAGTGCCCGAAGCGTAAGGCTAATCACCTTACCTTCAGGTAACACATGATCGATGTAAGCTGCATCAATTGTACCAATGCAGTGCCTTACGCACCGTTGGGTGCGGACAGGGGGGTTACGAAGATGATGCATTTTGGATTAAAGTAATTTTCTTGATAAATAACATATCTACCGACGCTTTTCATCACAGAAGGCTGTTTCTTATCATAGAAGCCCAATCAAAATATGAAAGAGAAATACTTTAATTTTAATTTCGCTGAACGCGGAGTAATATTTCGCGCTATCTACTGGTTGAATTCGATCATATGACGTCTGAGGTGACGTAATGAAAACACTTATCGACAAGTCGGCAGAGAATACCGAGGTAAATAGAGTAGATACATTATTTCAATATTCTGACCGTGTGTATTTATTTATTTTCTCTTAATTTTCAATTTTCGAAAATCGAACTAGACGCTTTTAAGGGTTTTTAGATGGACCTCAACAAAAAAAAACTAAACATAGGAACACGCCAATGGTAGATAGCTAAAAAGCAACAATTCAGGGGAAAATACGGGAGTACGTTTGTAATTATATGTAGAAAAGTCAGACCGCGCATTCTCTTAAAAGCTTAGTGTTGTTACTATTGAATACGACATCGTAATTGTAATAAATAAAGAACAATTTATTTATTCATTAATTGACGGTATCAGAAACAAACTTGGAAATCTCCATTGAAGGAGTTTCTGAGATATTTGCGAAAAACTTTGTGAGATTTCTAATCATGCTTCACTAACTCAAAGAGAATGCCAAGTTTGCGGTGTCAAGTAGTATAATTGATACCTGTTTTGCAAGATTTAGAGACGGTTTAGAATTACGCTATTATTTAGGTAGATAGGTTTTCATGTATAGTTTATTTTGGCATCAATAACTAATTTTCCATTTTTGGTGAAGTTTTCCAAGTTCTAATACCCTCAATTAACGAACCATTCTCGTGAAAATAGCTTCTTACTCTAGAACATTACTAAAGGCCTTAAAATATAGCTTGATTAGAATGACAGTTGTCAGCAAAAGTGACGACATAACTTTGTAGTGACGTCTAAGGAATGATTTATATTGACACACGAAAAGTCATTCGTATCTGGCATTAACATATTACAACACAGATGAAGAACATTTAAGAAAAGGTAATATGGAAGTCTAGGCATCTACAGGGCTTATGACCGGCTTAAGTGGCCACTTTACACACTGTGTAACATTCACCATTCTGCCTATATTTGAACATCTATATTCCTTCGATTCTTTCATCTGTTGATGTTTGTGAAGTTAAAGAGCTGAACGAATGAATCTCACCTGCATAAATAAAGGTTTCAGCTCTTTAACTTCACAAACATCAACAGATGAAAGAATTGAAGGAATATAGATGCTCAAATATAAGCTCTTAATATAAACAGCTCCCCAGGGAGTTGAATCCAGTCCTTGTCTACAAAAATTTGGACAAACTCAAAATATTGTCATATCTGGCATGTTAATTAATTTTTTAAATCCAATTTTTGACATATAAATTAACTTTTTTTTTTTTAAAGAAATATTAGCGTTTTTATAATTTACCCAAATATTTCAATTTCGTTGGCCATTTTCAACGAGTTGTAAATAACTCACTATTAGAAAATGGAAATCTAGTTGGGCCAAAGTGGGGTTCGAACCTCGGACCTCTGATCCGCAAGTCCGCAACACTAGCCACGGGACCACCACCCGATTCTAAACTAACGTAATTATATAAAATCAGCTTTAAAACTAAAAAAGAACTAAAATAAACCTAATTGTTATTACAAGGTTTCGTCATTTTGTAAAAAATGTTAGAGATGTGACAAATTGATCAATGTAAATCGATCGAATAAAAAATAATTTATTTGTTGTTATTTATGAAAAAATGTATTTAATGTCTTATTTTTTAGTAAATAGTTGTCTTAAACACGCTATAATAGGCTTGTTTTTGCGTTTTTATATCAATTTCCGGAAACAGAGTTTCATGTTTGCATGAAAAAATTGATAAAATCGATATGATCGGTATATGATCAGCGACCAGTAATTTCCCATCACTAGTGACATTAGTTTGGCTGCTGTCTTTTAATCAAGCTATATTTTAAGGACTATAAGTTAGATTTCAAGTAGGGTTTATAAAAAAAACAACTTGAATAAATCAACGTTCGGTGATTAGAGTTTATGGACGAATTTTGGTATGATCGGAACTCCGCGTTTTCGCGGACCAGGGGTTGCCCACGCGCGGTCAGCAACAAGTAGTTCGTCGGCTGAACAAAGGCATCAGATCTGGTTCATCAAGACTCAAATTTAAGGTCAAGTCTGTCTTTAGGCTTTATTGAATGACTTACAAGTTACTGGTGCCACACCGTTATAAACAATACAACTTGCTGGTTAACTTTGTGGTCAAACATTTAACTAAATGATAGTCAATATTTGTATATAACCACTTACCGACTTTTCTGTGTTTACCGGTTTCGAGACGTACCCGTCTCTTTGTCAGGACACCAATTAAATCAACATGCGACCGGTAGACATAGAAAAGTCGGTAAGTGGTTATATACAAATATTTAATAACATTTAGTACTACTACTTGTAATCAGTGAGTAACTGGGCCTCGATTATAATGGGAAGATAAAGACGTCATACCTTCACCTTGACGGTATAGTTGAAGATAATTTGCCTCTAGCGATTATAAAGATATACCACCGACCCCCCCCCACTTTCGAATTTGGGTAGGTACATCGATATGAATCAAGGGGAAGCGTGCGTCACGGTTTACATATCTACGCTCTAAAATGACATAGTTTCAGTATGACGTCATAGTTGAAGATAAAAGTCTCCCGACCGACTACAAAGGTATTAAGCATTCTGCGATGCAACTACATCTCAAAAGCCTCCAGCCTATTCATAGTATTCACTTTCATAGTCCAAGTCTCACAGCCGTACAACAATACAGACCACACATAACATTTTACCAATCTTTGCCTTATTTTCAAGTTGAGATTAGCATCGCAGAAGAGGGATTTCATTTTATGAAAAGCAGCTCTTGCTATCTCAATTCTGCATTTAATTCCTATATCTGGGTCAAGCGTCTCTGTTAGAATGCTGCCGAAGTATTTAAATTTGTCCACCTTTTCAATGTCACTACCCTTTAATTTGAGAGAAAATGCGGAGTAATCAAGTCGACCAAATGTTATCCATTTTGTTTTGCCGACATTAATTGTTTAATCTAGTTGTTCGCCAAATGCATCCACACTATTTAATAGCTCCTAAAGATCGGTAATGGTATCCACCAGCAAAACAGTGTCGTCGGCGTACCTGATATTGTTGATTACAACTCCTATAAAAAAATACAACCTCCTGTAGATTAAGCAAAAAAGATCAACATCCGAACGTTTTGCGAACGCGCTAGCTCTAATTTCAATCGACCAGGCCCTTTTCACACATGCCACGCAAATTCACCCAGCCCGGTAACTTTCCGCGTTCATTCTACAAACGCATACACAACGTGTCACCTTTTGTAGGGTGAGAACCCGGTAAAATTACCGGGCCGGGTGGATTTGCGTGGCGTGTGTGAAAAGGGCCCATGGAGTAGGAACAGTACACGTTTACTATACAGACCTGCGAGGCCGAGGTGTTGGTGGCCTTGAGGCAGGCGAACAGCGCGTCGTCGCACAGGCAGTGCGACTTGCTGTACAGCGAGTTGTTGGTGAGGTTGTAGCGGCGCGAGAAGGCGCGCACCTTCACGGGGCACAGGTCGTGCTGGCGGCAGCAGCGGTCCATGCGGCGGTCGCTGCCCAGGTCGTGGTACGAGGCGGCGATGTCGCCCGTGCCGCACCACTTCGTCCCTGCGGTGAAGTAAACAGGAACATGGTTGAAATTTTGACTGATTTAAATTGTGTTTTATAATAAAACTTGCATCTGAAGTGTGTCTGATCTTCTTGTTATAAAAAAAAAAAACATCATACGCTCCGGTTGGTGAACCGAAGCAGTCCCTTATGTACCACTTTGAAGTCTGGTGTCCTGGGCCCCAATTACAATGGGAAGTTAACAGAGTTATCTTCGACTGTCTATAAAGAAAAACCGATATTTGTTTACGAAAATGAGTATATTTGCATGAAAATTTAAAGTATCTTCGTCGGTAACCTATAATTGAACATGTTTAGAAGAAAAAAATGTATGCACATTCTGCTTTTCATGCAGAAAACTTAATTTTCCTTTGTAGATAAAATTGAAGATAAAGACTCATACCTTCCCCTTGACGGAATTGTTGAAGATAAATTCTCTCTAGCGATTACGAACATACACTACCGACCCCTCGCCATCGAGTTTTGGGTAGGTACATCGATACGAAACAAGGGGAAGCGTACGTCACGGTACACATACATATCTACGCACTAAAATGACATAGCTTCAGTATGACGTCATAGTTGAAGATGACATTCTCGCGACTGATTACGAAGATCTCTTCTTAATTCGTTTGTATTTTTGCTCCTTTCTTTGTGTAAAATTCATTTCTGTCTTCATATTTAAAAATGCGCTTCTGTTCTTTCCGCTTTTATACTTATATGTAAAGATGATATTTTTGATATTTTTCTTTTTCTTCTAAAAATCATTTTTATATTTTTTGCTACTTCTTTGCAAAATACTTGTCTGTCTGTCTTTATTTGTATTTATGTATGTAAAACATGTAAAAGCCTAAAAGGCGTTTAAATAAATAAATAAAAATAAAAAGATTCTCTACCGATCCCCACACCATCAAGTTTTGATGTAAATACATTGGTTTATACCAACGGGTCTAGAACCCCTCGATACGTTTATCTACGCATTAAAAGTGACAAAAAATTTGTTTCACCTAGGAATTTTTCTTTTAATTACTATTATTTCAATTTTAAATCGTTCTATGGTTGGCATTTTTTCTTAAAAGCCTATTTAAAATAGGAAAGAGAAAGTCAATGTCGAAGTCGATTGAAATTCTAACATAATTGACAGTTTTGAAAATGAGCGGCTAGATGCAAAAAACAATGTCGCTAGATGTTGCCCTATTAATATATAAGAGACGTTAGAAAGTTGCCACTGTAAAAAAAAATATGTTTTTTCCATCTGTTTTACTATCTTTCTGTGTAAGTATCGAGACGTTGAAGGAGCCGGCTTTGTAATCAATCAGAAGATAAATACAGTCGAGCCTTAAGCATATCGTCTTGGTAATTGTCAAAATTCTTATGAAAATTATATTTAAGCGAGCATTTTTTGTATCAATTGGGATTTATTGGAGTTTATAATTGCTTTGAAGTGGGCACTTTTTATCACATAAGCCCATATAAAATATAAATGAGAATTATTTTAAATGTTAATGAAGTAAGGAACGTGGACTTAACCATTAAGGTCATTCATTGGTTGATTTTGATCATATGATGTCGAGATGAGTGGGTAGAACATACCGAGGTAGATACAGATAGTACAGAAGTTTAGTATGCCGTCTCGATATGTACAGATGAAGATAGAGTTCAAGCGAGGCACTGACGAAAAAACCGATAGACATAGAAAAGTCGGTAGATAGTTAAATACAAATATTTAATAACATTTAGACATTTAATTAATTTGAAATTGCTTCGGTTTTAAATAAGTTTATATTAATGTCAAATTCGCGACTTATATATATTAATATATTCATAATGAATCAGTCCTGAAAAAAAAAATTAAATGGTCGGAATTATCATGGGGGATCGAAACCATTTAAACATGCAGGCACATATAAAAAAAGCTTTATAAAACATTTGTTCGTCCCCAGCTAGAGTACTGTACTCCTATTTGGTCACCTTACTATAATACTAGTATTTATAGACTAGAAAAGATCCAACAAAAATTCTTTAAACATGTCGACTACTGGTTAAACCTTAACTTCTCTAACTATGCTAAAAGTATGCAGTACCTACCATAGAATAAACTCTCTTCAAATTCAAATAATAATGTAAGACCATTTATTTTTATACACATTAATAAACAATCAAATTGATTCCCCTAATGTACTTAAAGGCTTCCATTCCGTGTCCCATCTAGACCAACAAGACAAAATATTTTGTTTTACACAGACAACGCGTCAACGAACTATTTAAAACAATCTACAATACCTAGAATATGCGACCAATATAACTATAGATTTACAGAGGCTGATATTTTTCATAAATGAATGTAAATTAAGGTCAAAAGTCACAGAAATATTGAAAGAAGCAGATATTCAATTAATTGTATTAAAAAACTAGGTCTAATTATTGGAATAATGAAAAGAACATATGTCTCTGATAAAAGTACAAAATTAATGATATACAATGCTTTTATACTTTCACACTTTGTATATGGATTAATAATATGGTCGCAATGTAGTAAACAGATGCAAGAATCAATACAAAGAACAATGAATAAAGCACTTAAAGTAACATTTAATTTTAATAAATACACTAGAACCAAAGATTTATATAGAATAACAAAAATGCTCAATCTAGAGGAATTGATCTACACAGAAAAAATAAAAATTATATTTTAGATGAAAAATAATAAAATAAAGACAAATATTAAATTTAATTTTGACTACAACATGCATAAAATAAATACAAGTGCATCAAATAATTTAACTTGCGGACAACCTAGGACCAACAGAAAAAGAAACAGTTTTTTGTATACAGCAATAAATTTTTATAATGAACTTTCTAATGATACAAAACATATACGTACTTAAAAAACACCTAAATAAAACACTTTTTAACAGCCCGTGTGACGAGTGATATGTGGTGTTTTTTTATCGAATTTTATTTAAACTATTGTGTTATTATATATAATATCCCCTCATTCCAGCACTTTTGCTGATTGGGAATTTTTCGTACAAATAAAATATGTAATATAATGTAACATGTAAGGTTTAAAACCTTGTATTTTGTCATAAATAAATAAAAAGACACCTTTTTCATTTGTTATAATAAACACAATTTAAATTATTGTCTTAAGTTTAATTAATTTTTTGGTGTGCGCATGGGTGTTCTACACTAATATACAAAGAAATTGTGAATATATTTTGTACATACTGTTTGTTTCCCCAGAAAATAAGGATTTTTAATGAATAGTAAATTTGTATGTATTTTTTTATGTTTTTTTTTCCAGTTTTCTGAACTGACATTCGTATAGCGCGCAGCGGCCGGATTGACAGCGCCACGAGCTCACAAATAAATATTATCTGTGGTTTTCTAAGCAAGATGTTTACAATATAGGAGGCATAAAACAATGACAATAAACAGCTGAAACTAGTAAAACTAGCCTTATTTCGTAACCTATAGTGGCTCAAACCGGTCAACTGTGAGTTACCCGTTACTGTTACTGTGTTGCTAATGAATCCAATTTCACGTCAACCAATCGATACAATATGCCGCTTACTGTGCTTACCTGCAAATTATTACCTAACCTGGCAACACACCACACGCCACGTAATTTTAACCTGAATTCTACTTCAATAGAGGGCTTTGCTAGAGAAATAGTAAGCAGCGATCATTTTACAATTGTTTATATATTAGAGGTGGTAGAAAAATGTAACTGCTGTTTTAAAACAGTTACCTTTCCGAAACGCCTAAATTAAATCTTTAAAAAAAACAAAAGCTAAATCATCAAGCGCAGAAATAAGTAAAAAATACATTTTGGCCAGCGCGAAAAATTTAACGCCCCCCGCACTCTCTTACCGCGCTTCGCTCTATCTTAAAATATTTATCCATATACCTACTTCTTGTATTGTAATCTCCCAAGGAAGAAGTACATACACATATACGCATGAAATCTCCCCGGTGCGTCTGCGCCCACCCCACACCCGCGCAGACCCGTGACCTTATCCATCTTTCTTAAAATTCGAAATTTTGAACAGCACAAAGTCGTTAGTCGTTTCCGTTATTAAATAATACAAAAACTTATTTCATGAAAAACAATTTAAACTGAAACAGTATCATAACCAGTCATAAACAGTGTCATAACGGGAAAACTTCACCGTTTTAAAAAAACTGTGAAGGCTCACAACGGTGTAGGCACGCCGTTTAAAAACAACTGCGTTTCAAAGAAACCCTGTTTGAATATAACAAGGGTGTTAACGTTTTTGACACATCCATCCAAACTCAATACAATACTATCGGAATTTACATGCAGTAATGAGTCATTCAATATCAACGCATTATTTATTTAAAATGGTGATCCTGCCGTTCGTATAAAAAGAAAGCAAAGTTTACTGAGTGGCTTAATTTTAGTGAAAGCTCGCATTAACATTGTAAGTAAAAAAGCCCGTCCAAATTACATGTGCATTTTACATTGACAATTTCTTGTATATACCATATTGATAATTTTTCGTGGATAATTTATTATAAATGTTAAATTAATAATTAAGTACATTTAATACGCATATAATCCGAATGAAAACATAATTAAAGGTATAAATGAAATGGCATTTTGTGAATTTAGAGGTCTCTATTTGCATTTAATAAAATTTTTAGGCTAAAAAATATTAATTTCATTCCATAAAATAAGGTTCCTATAAAAAAAAATCAATAATAAAAAATAAAAAATAAAAAACGTTTTGGAAAATTAGTAACTTTTTGTTTCTTAATTATCAAAAATTCAGCAACGGAAAAAAACTTTATATTTTTTATTCATAACATAAAATTTAATGCGATAGGCGAAATGGGAAGAAAAATTGTTTTTTTATTGGTACTTAAATTGAAATTTGGGGAGGGGAGGTAACTGCACTAAACTGTTATTTTTTAAACGTCTTAACGAAACAGCTTAATTTGTGTAACGGTAACTGTTATTGCTATTTTTATTTAAAAAAACGAAATGCTCACCTCTAGTATAGATGACATAATATAAGCATCATAACTTTAATTGAAGCATTTCATGTTATTATAACCACATCTAATTTAATTTCTAACATGTTAGTATCCATCATGTTCGCCTCGTAATCAAATAATGATCAGCACGATTGCCTGACATTTAAGCAGGGTAGCCAAATAGCCAGTATTTTAGTAACATTTTTAATTGAATCGGCATTCACTTCGTAACACTTCATTATAAATTATTGGTCAACAAATTTTGCAAGTTCAAGTGTCAATTTTGGGGTTTGTCCTAAACAATTTACGTGCCAAAAATACGATAAATAAATTAACTTTACGAAATATTACTAACACATAAGTAACTAAACAATACTTTTTGATAATATATTATTATTAGTAGAACTCCGTTTATCCGAACTCTAGTCATCCGTATTGTCAAATATCCAGAAGTGCTATTCTAAATTGTCCCTACTCGCTAAAGAGTGGTCAATTTGGGGATTTTAATTTTTTGTTCATATATGGCTACACATTCGTGAAATCTCTTATAATCGTCAATAAATAAATTATAACTATAAAATATAAAACAATAATTAGTAAATTAAACCTATCAAACGAATTTAAATAAAAAAACTAAAATCAATAAATTAATATCAATACTCGCGAATCTAATGCCAAGCTGTCTTGTCCTGCAAATATTCATCGACTCTATAGTAGCTCTTTCTAAACAGGCTTTGCTTGACTAAATTCTTATTTTTTTTGTTGAAAAAGCCTGAATTTCTCCTATCGACGAGTGATATAAAACCGTTTTATGTAAAAGTGTTCCATAGGTTCAACTCTAGAAATTATGATATGCTAGTTGAGCCCACCGCTAGACTGCAAAAAATTCATAATTCTTTTGCCTTAAACTGGATTTGATTATACAATAAGGTACCTCTAGAAATAAGGTAACGATCTGGGGTGCTATTCTGAACCACTGTGACTAGAGTTCGGATAAACGGAGTTCTACTAATAATAATATTTTTATTTATTTAAATCTTAAAGTAGGGCACACATATCATGCATATTGTTATGTGTGTTCTAATAATAACATTGCAAATATATTTAATTTATAAATTGTTTATCACCTATGTCTTGACCATTATTTTAAATTTTGATATGTTTTTTTCTTCATAAATATTTTTTTTCCATTTCGTAATACTTTTTAATTGCTTTAAATAAAATTGAATTTTGTGACTTTGTCGTTTTCCTAAATGGAAGTCTAATTTTGTTCTTTTCTCTAGTATTGTGATCGTGTTCATGCTGGTTCCGATCAATTTTTTTCCAAAATTCTGTTTTTTTATTAGAGTTTATAAGTTTATGAACAAATATCATTGTATTGTAAAATATTCTTTGTTTATATGTTAATAATTTCATTTCATTTACCATCGACTTACCCTCGTGTATCTGTTTTTTTCAAAATGATTCTAAAGGCTATATTTTGTAGTACAGTTAGTTTATCTATGTTTTCTTTGTTTGATAAAAATAAAATGCTATGTACTACAGTAGTTAACATGTGGTTCAATAATTGCTTTGTAAATAGTTTTGCAAGAGTCCTTATCAATAAATCTTCTGATCCTTCCCAAAATATTATCAAAAAGTATTGTTTAGTTACTGATAGAGTTTCGTATAAGTAATATTTCGTAAAGTTAATTTATTTATCATATTTTTGGCACGTAAATTGTCTAGGACAAACACAAAAATTGACACTTGAACTTGCAAAATTTGTTGACCAAAAATTTTTTTTTAAATTGCCATCAATTTGTGTTCATAACATCCTTACGTATAATAAGTTAATTTTAGTAATTCCTTCAATTAAATTTAATAATACCTTCATATACTTCATAACACTTTTATTAATAATACCTTGCACAAATTTCGAGCATATTTACAAGAATATAAAAAATTAAAACGTTGTTATATTATTCATTTATATATTTCATTTAGTCAATTAATATTACTTACAATAATTATTGACATAACTGTTTACTAATTTATACCTGTACATTATTACAATAAACGTAATATATTATTAATATTCAAAGCATTAACTTTGTGGTCCAACATTTTAATATTATGTTAAGAAAATTTGAAGAGACGGGTTACGTCTCGAAACCGGTAGACAGATAAGTCGGTGAGTGGTTTTATACAAATTTTATTAACATTATATTAAACGTAATATAATTTAAATCTTACATTATTTCAAGGTTTCTTGATCAATTTATGCTACGGCCTTTGCCGACTGAAAACTTCCAATAAATTAAATTTTCAGACAGTTTTGGTGTATTTTCAAAATGCATCAGGTTTCCAAGGTATGAACACCTGGGGTCGGTAACTTTGTCAGGGGCAAAGGATTAACGAGGAGATCAACACAGCAAAGTAAAGGTATGTATCACTACCTTAATACGTGTTGCAATATAAAAGAATCTGACTTACAACAGATGAAAAAATTTAGGTATTGTATGAACGTGTATAGACAGATCGGTGAATGTTATTCGGTATTATTTAATGTGATCCCGTAAAGCTAGGGTTTCCTAGGACAGCGGTGCCCGTAGTTTAACGGCCGTAGTGAACGGTGATGCAGTGGACAGCCGTCGTAACGGTGACTAGAGTGTGGTTTCCTAGGAAAACGGTATTATCAACACCATTTAACACCGTTTACCTCGGAAACCACTCTCTAGTCGACGTTACGACGGCTGTCCACTGCATCACCGTTCACTACGGCCGTTAAAATACGTGCACCGCTGTCCTAGGAAACCCGAGCTTAAGCCTTATCCCCAGCCAATGACAACATATTCAAACTTAACAAATTACAACAGGGATGGAAAATACCTTAAATACGGGAATATGGAAGTCTAAGCATTTACAGGGCTTATGACCAGTCATTGGCTGGTTTAAGTGGCCACTTTAAACACTGTGTAACATTCACCATTTTGCCTATGTTTGAACATCCATATTTCTTCAATTCTTCCATTTGTTGATTTTAGTGAAGATAAAGAGCTGAAACCTTTATTGTTGTGAAGAGATTCATCTGACAGAATTATTTCACATACTAGGCAACGCCTGAAAACAATTTTTAAATTTTTAAACTTCTTGGACCAGTTGGTTTCATTACAATATTTGAGTTTGTCCAAATGTTCGTAGACAAAAGACTGGATTTCACCCCCTCGGGAGTCATTAAGATCAACAAATTACAACAGGGATGGAGAATACCTTAAATAAGGGCATATGCAAGTCTAGGCATTTACAGGGCTTATGACCTGTTATTGGCTGGTTTAAGTGGCCACTTTACACACTGTGTAACATTCACCATTTGCCTATGTTTTTTATTCATCAACGGTTCAAAGAACCTTTTACGAAAAATGTTTTACAGAAATAATCACAAATGTCAGCAATATATTTATTTATTTATGCATATTTTTCTCTTACAAACTATAATTAATTATAAAAATAATGTGACCTCACTGGGGTTACCCGTGCCGAGGACACTAAACAATACACTTTTTTAAAATGTTTTTACATTTGAGAATAAACAAAGAAGATTTACTTAATAAACAGAGATAATTAACAAAATATTCACAGTTTTAAAAACTAGGTTTATCTATATTGTTTATATTACAGAACGCACAATGAAAATAACAAAAACCTACCATAATCTACACACTTGTAAAGAAGTTGATTCAATTCAGTTGGGCGAATGAGACAATCCATTTTACTTCTACCTAGCTCCACTACCCATTTTTTTATAGCCTTTTAAAACATTTTCTCGTTACTAATTGTTTTAATAGATAGTGGAAGTAGGTTATAGATTTTAATTGAATAATACTCAAAATCCCTTTGTCCGAAAGTGGTATTAGTTTGTATTTGTTTAAGTTGTCTTTGTGCTGAGGATCTAGTGATTATATTATACAATGTAAAACCTAATACGAAATGTAACAGAATAATCAAAACTAAACGATTTATTGAAAATAAAATATTAAAAAACAACGACAAAAAAGTAATAAAGAAACATAACATCTCTTTAAATAAAATAAAAAAACAGTTAGTAAAATTCTATATTTGAAGCACTAACTTTGTGGTTATCTTTATGTATATAACTTTTCTGTGTCACTAAACTCCCCTAAACGACTTAGCCGGTTTACGTGTGGTTTTTTGCATAATAATGAGCTTTGCGCAGCGCATGTTTGTTGATCTTAAAATCTTCAATCTAATCTGTAAAAAAACGTTGGAAACAAAAACGTTTTATTCATCGACCTTTCAGGGTTGCATTCGATGAGAATGCATTTACAAAAAAATTGGGAAAATGTTATTTTTTTGCATATAATTAAAGTTTGTATTTGAATGTTTACAAACAGCATTCGTTTTTTGTTGATCTCAGTCAGTTTCTTTCCTTAAATTCTTTTTAATGTTTAACCATTTATTTATTTTTACTGGATTTTTGGTAATACTAAAATAATATTAACTGACATTCAATATATTTTTTTAAAATTGCAATCGTAAATAATGTGCACTCCTGTTGTTAGAAGAGCAGAGTTTGACATTTGAAAAAAATATTCTGTATTAAAAATATATTTATTTTATGTTTTGGGATTCAACCATAAAATAGTACCTAGATACCTACTTAAATTCGATATTTAAATATTAATAATTCATCACACGAAGAGAAGAATTATATATATTTATTTATTAATTACATTATACATACATTTGTTAAGGACAGATACACAGGCCGATGATATTGCACTTATTTTTTTTATTTTGCTTTGGGCAACAGCAAATCACACAATGACGAAACGAAAAGATTGAAATGTCGATCTCAATATCAAATGTCACTTAGTATATAATTTATCGAAAATTCGAATATCAAAAAAACGTTTGGTGAACCAGCTTATAGCAGGCAAGTCAACGTTTGGGTAAGACAACGTCTGTCAGGTCCTCTAGTTCATTACAAAATCACAAAGATAAAGTTCTAAAAGTCATGTGTTTTTTGTAATTAAAATAAAAATTCTGTCGACTCTTAATAAATAAAAAACATCGAATTTTACAATTATTCGTTTTATATTTTATTATTTTATTTATTTCGACGGCTTGCGCCTTTGACAAAGTATAAAATAATATTGAAAAACAATTATAATAAAACAAAACACCTGTACACAAGTATAGAAAATATAGACTTTGGTAAAAAGCAATATAATGTAATTGCTCCAAAAATATTTAATGACTTATTGCCAAATATAAAAGACTCAAAATGAAAAACAAATTCTAAAATAAAAATAACTGCACAAATAAATAGTGTAGCAAGAGATTTTTTTGAAAAATATATGTAAATCAAAAAACGTAGTACTTTATATAATTGGTACACATATTATTTATATTTTTATGTTTTTCATTGCTTTATATTTGTTTTTTATTACATATTATACTATATTATTTATGTTTAAGTAACATGTATTCTTGGCACATATATATACTTTATATGTGTATAATATTGATTTATAATTTCTTACATTTGATTAGCTAGGCATTTATAATTAAGTAGTTTTAGTTTTTTTCATGTTATTGTTTTATTAGTATAGGACTACTTATGCTCTAAAAGATATAAAATCTCCATCTTAGAACAGGCTGAGCCATGTTAGATGGAGAATATCAGAGTTAGTGCTTCAAATATAAACTTTATATATAGAGAACACTGCGTTTTCATTTTATATCAATAAGTTTTATATATATTCCTGTTATTAAATATGTATACTAATTTTATGCAATAAATTTGTAATATAAATAAAATAATAGATACACGGAATAAAATCAGCGGAAAATAAAGAAAAAATAAAGGAAAATTAAATAAGAAATTATAACATACTTATGCAGCAAATTAACGATAAATAAAGAGTTAAAAAGTATTGAAGTAACAGAGGCGATGTATTATAGTATAAGCAGTAAAACAAGTAGGTATAACACTTAGTACATTTTTATAATTTAAAAAAGAAGTGATTAAAAAGTAATGATTTCAATTTGTATAAAGATAAATTAAATAAATCTAATTTTCCATGTTTTTTCGCTAACATGTGGAGCCGTGGAATGGGTGAGTATTTAGCATAGTTTGATATATGCTAATCAAAAGCAAAATAATTATTTTGTCTCGTCCCACGCTATCTCACATAAAAATTCACACAATTTAAAAGTTCGGGACTGTCAAGAACATTATTTAATAACTTAAAAAGCAGCGCTAAATCTGATACTTCCCATTCTTTTGATCTGTACTGTATATTTAAAACAATTATAATTATAATTTCAACGTAAACTTCGTTTGTGGGACAAATACCATATGCCATATACTCGTATCTAATCTAAGTTGGTAGTATAATGCTTCTTCCGAACCGGTTTGAAGATGCGAATCGCGAAATCTCGCCTTTGTGGCGTGAACCAGAAACCTATTGGTTTACAAACGCATTCTACCACTTGACAGTTGACTGTGTGCAAGTAGTGAGGAGGTACATCTGTAATCCGTACCTGTATATCTGTATTCAGTATTTTGTATGTGAATGCGATGCTTTAAATATCTTAAGATGCTTTGCATCACAAGAGACGCCGCATCCTCGGGGGACCACTGCACTGATTAAACCCGAGGATGTGAAAGCGCTCTCAATAATACGCCCGACGCCCGACGCTTTAAGGACTTGAAGGCAAAGAATGTGGAAGTTCAGTGTTTTTTTCGTATTTCGTTTGTTAATAGCATATTAAACTAAGCCAAAAACGTTTTTTGAACTTTTATATATCGTATTATCAGCACTATGATGTTTAAAGTTTTGTATTGAATGTGTGGTAAAACGGTGTATGATAAGTGCACAAATGTCGAGGTCCGTGAACTGTGTAAGGCTGAGACATGCATTATCAACAGAATCAAGAAAGGGGTGCTGCGTTGGTTTGGACATGTCGAGCGAATGGACAGAGAAAGAACGGCTAAAAGGATATACGATACGAATGTTGATGGATGCAGAAATCATGGCATGGCACGACCAAGTCTATCAAATACTTGACGCACAATTTAATACTCTAATTTTACCGCGCATAAGAAATCATTTTTCGTATCTAATTTCCTGTAGGGCTGCAATTCCTCATTAGCAATTTGAGAACGCACGCAATTCACGTATTTTCTCCCACGACGATGGCACTATCATGCGTGGATATCATGCGCGGTCCGTCCATGGACTGGATGGAACCAATGCGCGTTTTTAAAAACCAGTACCTAATTTTTTATATATAATAAAATAAGCTATAAGTTAACAACCAACCATTTTAGTAACTACAAAAAATATTTTTTGATCAGCTTATTAATCATAACGATCTGAGATGGATTAAATGTTCATTCATTAATAACTTCTAAACAAATTCAACAAGCCCACAAACAACCTTTCGGCTCCGCAGTTATGCGCTAGCTGAAGACAAATTCATCGCGCTCTGTCTAATTCTGGAATAAGGAACTCCATAAGTCTGTTGGTTCCAAAGAGGCGGTCGTTCAGAACTGAGTTCTCAAGTCTGCGCACGCGCAAATTGAGATCTTACAAGCTCTGTGGAAGCAGTTCTAACAAACCCATCCATGTTTATTTATCACATATTGTGACTGTTTTATGACAAATTTAGCACTTTAATTGGTTGACACGGTGCGATGGTATTATAATATGAAATATCACTCTTTAATATTGAAATTATAGCATAAAATTGCTTTTTAGTTTATTTCAAAGCATTTAACTCAAATTACTGTGTTGGTAGTAGGTACATATTTTACCTGTGTACCCAGTAACAAGTGACCGCTTTCCTAATAAAAAACCTAACCGCACGCCCCTGATAGATATTTACCATTGGCGCATCGACTATCCAAAAAAGTGCCCGGTTGAAAACTGTGTAAAATGAGGTTCCAGAGTGTACCTATATTTGTTTCGAGTATTATCCTCAATGCCTTATTCTATAGAATTTTATTTAGGAGTTGGTGCTTTTTTTGGAACAGTAATTTGTGAGTTACGGACGTAATAGCAATATTTGAGTAGGGACCTAGCAATTACAATAACAGTATGCAATTTTGTTTTTCTGAAGCATGAACCACAAAACTAATAAGACTCACTTAACCACTTTCTTTCTTTGGGTACCCGCGCCCGCCGTGAGCGATATGGCGACCCCCTCGCTTCTACAAACGTGTTTTGGTAAAGTTGTGACATTGAACTTGCGTCTGTACCTCGATGTACCTCACGTGACCACCTTGAAGGAAGGTTCATTCCAGTATATCTGGACTTGGAACCAAAGTAGGTGGTACATTAATTTATGTACCAATAAAGGGACACTGAAAAATGCCCTGAATTGAGGTTACAGCTGGTTCAAGGAAAATGCAGAAATGAGTTTTATCCACCAATCTTAAACGCAAATTAAAATCAATGGCCGGCGTATTGTTTTTATGTTTTATTCAATGTAAAAACAGCAAAAAATACGATGAATTAGAATAAGATTTCCATAATATCTAAGGTAATGAATATGATTTTAATATAAATACGTCACTTGAAAAAAAAAATTTTTTACTTAACTTCTAAATGGGGTTTTTTGCGGGGATTTCTCTCATTAAATATTAAGTAACACAAATAGTAGAACAACATAATAAATGTAAAAATTAAATAAAATGCCGTCTTTTTGTGAAATCATATTAAAAAAAAAAAATAACACTAAGGCTGTGGTCCGGTAAAACGCACGAAAACTGAGGAAATCATACGATTTTGCCATTAATGATTTCAGAATGTTTTTTTAAAAATCCCGCAAGAATAAAAAATATAAAACAATAATTTTTATTAAAAAATACACTTAAAACTTTTATATAACTAAAATATAATTACTTTTTGACCGGAAGATTACGCCATTTCAAATTTAGACTAAACTTTGGGGCCTTGATTCTCATATTCTATATACTAGTATTGAACTTTTTTTTTTCAAATGTCTTTAATATTGTAAATTAAAAATGAAGAAAACGGAAGCAAAATATTAATTTTATGTTTTGGAAAAGAAATACAAGCATTTTCAATCACACAAATTTTTGAGACATTTTTCTTTATTTCTACGTAAAATTATGCCTTCGGTAATACTTTAAAAAAATTCATTGAAATATTTTAGTTGAAACCTTTTTTTATAAAAATGTATTTTTTTTTTGTTTAGAAGATAGTTATGGTTGTAATATTCCATTGTTAACAATATCTTATTCGGGTTTAGTTTCATTCCGGTACCGGTAACTTGAAAAAAAAAATTAAACCCTTACCAGTACTGGTAAGGGCCGGTATGAAAGTAATAATGAAGAGTTACAAATTACTTTTTCTTACTTTTAATAAGTCTAAATGTTTGTACATAGGCTGGATTTCCTCCATAGGGAGTTTTTTAGATCTAAATCTGTTGCAACAGAGAGTGAAAACATTTTTGAGAAGGGAATATGGAAGTCTAGAATTTTAAAGAGGATTTTTTATTTATTTCATTTTTTCCTTTATCGGGCAGTTTATTAGGGATGTGTGAGGGGATACACACTTAAGTCTTGTCTCCATACGTAGGTATTTAACACCCCGTTTTCAGTAAAATTTTCCTTTAGTTTTTGGTGCGTTCTACACCAGTCGGCCTGTTGCGCCATAACAAGTCAAGTTAAAAAACATTTATATAACTATTGCGTTTATGTCAAAATACATTTTTTAAAGGAAATAAGAAATATTTGCGTTTTTATGATATACCCAAATATTTCATTTTGAGGGCCACTATTAGAAAATAGGAATCAATTTCGGGTAGAGTGAGATTCGATCACAGACCCTTTTTTTATGTATTTATTTGTTCATACATAAATAATAATGACGTATCCCAAACTTTATGAGGCCAAGAGCCCTGTGTTGAGTTGGGATACAACATTATAGAAAGTCGAAGCATGTACATTATTAAATAATAGCAAAAATTAAAACTAAAAATTATTACATAAACACACATTACAACAAACATCTGAACAACACACTTAATAGTATATAAATCTTTGCAATAGCAGCAGTCTCTCTTCCCTTAGACAAAATCCAAACTTGTACACTCTTTCTGAAAACGGATTTCGTTTTGGAGAACTGAATATGTTCATCTAGGACATTGAACACTCTCGGAGCCACGAAAGAGAAATTCCTCTGAGCAAAAGTCGTTGAGCCATGAGTCCGAGACACTAGCCACGGGACCACAACCCAATTCATTGTTTCAATTGATAACACGTACAGCTTACCCACCACATACCGCACACCGCATCTGAGGACATAAGTCTCCTTGGCGGTGCCCACATACACGGAAAATTTGCTCGTTGTCAAACGAGAAAAGCTGCCCGAAGGAGCTCTCTGAAATCTGGTAGCCTTAGCATCTCTGTGCTGAAAGAAAGTAATCCAGAAGTACATAATATGTACTTCATTGGATTGAGAAGAGAGAGAAGTGAATTCTTCACTGACTGGGATTAAATTGATTGGACATGATCAATTCGCCGAAATGATTACAAAACTTTTAAAAAGCCTTGAAATTCTTTTTAGAAGCCACCAGATCTGTATATCCGACAGGACCTATAACAGGGCCACGGATAGTAGCGAGAAGCTCCATTCGGTAATCATAGAGAAGGGTAAAGGGAAAAGACACATGATGTGTTCAGAAGATTGGTTAGGATATCCGCAGCAGCACGAAGGGGAGTCAACAATATTAAAAACAAATAATTTTTGATTAAATTTACCATGACCCGATAAAAACTGCGTAGTCCAGTGATCGGGGATAACCCAAGAAGATTCTAAGCGCTGACGGATTGAAGGAAAACACGTACAAAAGAAGGAAATGGTGCAGTGATATTAAAGCAATCCTCTAAAACCATTTGCGGAGCTATTTGCCGCTGAATGGTCTGTTATTAAAACCATTACCGTCGGAAAAGGAGTATTTTGAAGGTAATAGTTTGTAATAATAGAGGATGTTCTAATGTCAGTGGACACTAAGTGTTATTGTACCCGTATGTGTTTGTATCCGTGTGTGGTATAAATTAAATAATATTGCATTGCCGTTTGCATATAACAGAATTAAGAACATAGTTTTTTCGTCAGTATCCGAATTGTTTTACAACAGGTAGAGTGGAATTTATAAATAAATTTACTCTGGGTCTATTATTGTATATTACTTACGTCTCATAAATGTCAAAAAATTTTAAGTATGCTTTGGCATAATGTTTGCATTATGTTTACGCCGATGACACGGCACTTGTAATTTCTCAAGAAATTCTTCTATTGCGGAAAGTCAATGAGGAACTTCAGCCCTACGGGAAATTGGATACAAAAAATGTTTTCTTACGCGTAAAAATAAGAGCATTAAATTGTATGGCAAAGTTTCTTGAAAATGAACAGAAAAAATAATAAAAAATATTTTGATAAAAACGCACTACTTCAAATGACGTAACGCACACTGGTTTATGTGAATCAACCTATGATCTGAGAGCTATGGAAGATTTCCGGTCTGCTTGTCGCTTCTGGACCAATGGGAAGAACTGAATAAGAATAAGCGGAAATGAACCTCTGACGTTACACGCGGAGTTATTTCAGAAATACAAAACTTTGAAAAATCGTAGCGCCGATAATACGATATATAAAAATTAAATAAAAAAAATTTTTTAACTTGGTTTAACAGTCTATTAACAAATATTTTTTTTTTAAACCACTGAACTTCCTCATTACAAGAAGACTACAATTCCTTGCTTAAATGGTCGCATGATATGAGTCTTATAATAAATGCAAAAAAATACTAAAATTATGCATGTCAAATCCCCCCATGTATCAGCACCAAATCAAATTAATATAGTATCTCATAGTTTCAACTGTCTTCATAATGGTATTGTCATATTATATAACGGTGAAAAATTTGGTGTAGTTAACGAATATGTGTATTTGGGCATTACTATTATTTTTTTTTTAAATGGGATAAACACATTACCAAATTATGTATTATTCAACGGAAGAAGTCTGACAAGAAACAATAAAAGTTTACGTGTGGCAGGAGAGCCATAGATAAATACGGATTGGTTAGTGTTGCCACTTTCTCATTCGTCTTTGTAATAAAATTATCGGAGGGTTTTCAAGAATTGCATTATGACAAAACAATCGAGATGCCCAATCGACTATTGTCGAGTGGGTGACAAAATGTACTTCTTTCCAGCATAAGGCTCCTGGTCTCCGAGTCTCGTCATAGTCTCGAGACTCAAATTTGTGTCGAGACTGGAGGTCCCAATTTGTAACTCTTAGAGGAAAAACTTTCTTTACATCTTACGTATGTATAATTACATTTTTTTGTTAGATGATTTCTTAATCATAGTGAAGATAACAAAAACTGACCTGGCAGAATTCCACTGAGGAGTGTGAGGGGACTATTCTCAAGTATCCCTCTTCCTTTTTCTTCTTCCGCTGCTTTCCGTTTTCCCTCGCGTCTTCCGGAAGCATCGATTTGTCGGGAAGAGAAAATCATCTTCTCCACGCCTTCCACCTACGAATTCAGAACTGACATTAATAATATTTTAACTCATAATTCTAACAAAATTATTGATTATTTGATCTAAAGACGTTGGCCTTGTTGCATTTGCTTATAAAATAATTGCAAAGTTTCTTGGTTATTGGTCAACCGAAAACTCTATAATATCTACAATGAGAGCAACATGCGATTTATTAAAATGTGGAGGCGATTGCGCCCAAACAGATACTTCACTATTATGTTTGGTAGCGATTATGTTTTGGTAGATCTAAACTCCGATGGCTGGATGCGGTGCAGCGGGGCGTGGATGCTATCGGCATCAGGGCCTGGAGAAGTACATGCCAGAATAGAGAGAGATGGTGTCAAACGTTGAAAGAAGCCAAGACTCACAACGGATTGTAAAGCCAGTGATCGTGACTTCTCATCGGTTTTAATTTAAATATGAATTGAAGTTATTACGAATTAACCAGAGCTAATTTTATCAAACAAATTGAATGTCCGACAGTTTAGTTCACACATTTTTCGGCAGTTCAAGCATAATCATTATTATAAAATTGCTGAAATTATTTAAATATTTTCACGTCTGTTTCAGAAAAATTATCACACAGATAAATTAATTGTAAAATTATGGGTCTTTGTTTTATAATTTCTTCTTCTCCTTTATTCAAATCCACTTCTGGGTGGCGAATGTGAACATAACCGGACGCCTTCAAGAGACTCTATTGTCAGCCAGCACTTTTGCTTCCTCCAACTTCAATCCCGCGTCCCTTAGTTACGCTGAATAAAGCCGAAAAATCGTCATCGACTGCCTTCCAGGACGGAGGAAGATGCAGTTGTAAAGAAACGCATGTCTCCAAACCAAATCCACCGCCACATCCTCAAAACGTTCGTTATAGGAGGCTGCTGCGTCCGTTCTCGATTCTATGAAATCGAACCACCTTAAACCTTTTATTCTCATCAAACACTTACTCTCAAAACTCAGAAGTTTGGTGTTATAAGTTTTGGCAAGGTGCCAAGATTTGCACTTAAATAAGAGTTGAATAATCGGTATTTTGTTTCGATCGAGTATGGACTAGAGCTCCAGATATTTATTCGTCCAATATCATCGTCGTTTCTTAATCCGTTATTTATTGGCAAGGTGATAAGTCTTACCCCTCAGGTATCAAGACAAGCGACAGTAAAATTCTCGTCGACCCTATCAGAAATCGAACCCGGAAACTCTTGCATAGCTAGAAGGTTATTTGGCAAATGCAAACCAGCCACTACATGGGCGACTTATCCTCACTAGAAATCCCTTTTCAGGATTTTTACCAAGAGTAGCTGTTGCCTAATATATTATACCATTATTTACTTTGTGGTCAAACGTTTTGACAAATAATTTAAGGAGTTAATGCTTAGTATTTTCTTTAAATTTTAAATTTTTCCACACCAATAACTAAACATTTTTACATTGATTTTCCCCTCAAATCGTTTGCTACGAGCTAAATTTAAAATTGACCTTGCATTTAAAATTGACAACACGATTAAAAAACATAAATATGGGTAATTCATTTTTCTGTCTGACCGTCATGGGTCAACTGTAACTGATCAGATCAGAGCAGGGCCCCGATTACAATGGGAAGTTAACAGAGTTATCTTCGACTGTCTACAAAGAAAAGCCCATACTTGTTTACGAAAATGAGTATATTTGCATGAACATTTAAAATATCTTCATCGGTATGTTTAAAAAAAAAAGTGCGCATATTTTGCTTTTCATTCAGAAATCTTAATTTTACTTTGTAGATAAAATTAAAGATAAATGTTAACATCTCATTGTAATCGGGGCCCTGATATGAGATAACTACAGACTGATAAAATAGTTTTAGTACACATTATTAGTATTTATTTAACACCAAAAATGTTCCCGAAACTTTATAAACACGTTAAACGGGCAGCAAGATTGAGTGATATATACTAAAGTGCTATATTTGACTTTATACTCATACTTATATATTGCAATATCTATTACCTAGGACCCATTATAAATTTTTATTTTTGAAATGGGACCCATGCGTCGTGTATTTGGACCGATTTTTATTATTTATAGCATGTCCTAAAACAAAATTATTTACAAAGTAATTTAAACAAATACTCTAATCATAAAATTTATATTTGAAGCACTTACTTCGTGATTATTTTTAACATGTACTGAAATTGTACAATAAACCACCAGACAAAACTAAACAAAAGCCTTAAACAACCTTTACAAAAGATGTTTAAAATATTATAACTAACACTATCCTATAATATGAATTTAAAAAAAAAATAAATTGTTAAATGAGAGTGATTTTTGACTCATTTGATTGACACTGAAGTAATCTTTGTTTGACTGTAATTGAAAAACATATTTTGATTTTTTTCAATATGGAATTTTCCTGAATTATTATCTCTCATCAACTTCAGGGTGCCTGGAAAAATGTTGTAGCAACAATTCGCGGACAGTGTATACTTGTAATGGCGTATTAAACAGACTTCATGAACTCGGCAATAGTTATTCCCACGTATCTGATATATTTAGTGCCGGGTTGTGTATTGTTCCTATAGAACAAACATTTTGAACTTTTTCAAAGATGGTGAATGGTAATTATATTTATTTATTTATGCATTTCATAAGTATACAATTTTTTGTTTACTTTGCCCAGCTGTATGAAACAGAACTTATGATTTTCTTGTTATATTACTTTAAAATATTTTATTATTTAATTTGTTTTTTACATTTATTCTTGAATTGTTTAAACTTTCAACTAAATATGTTTTATAATTTTTAGGTCAATTTTTAAAAATAAATTCTATATGATTTTTAAGTTTTTTTTTTTATAAATCTTGGGTTGAAGGAAATTTATGTTTTAAAAAAAAATTAAGCCAAATATGTTAGTATTATGATTTTTTTGTAAAATGCAGATTTGCTGTTTATGTTAATAAAAAAATAATAATAGCTGTTTGATTTACTTGTTTGTAAAAAAGTTTTTATTCTTATTTGATGGGAACTATAACATCCAATAGAATTTGGCGGACTAAATTATTTAGGTTTATTTGACAACCACTGAGTTGCCTTCCGTTAGAATAGGGTATTATCACTCGGAAGAAATATCGAATTTAACCTACTCTACAAATAAAAGATTTTTTAAAGATTCTCCTAATGTTTATATAATCCCTTATAATGAATATTTTTATTCGTTTTTTTCGTTTCGAAAATAAGGTCTTTCGAAAATGATCGTTTCTCAAGTTGGTATTAAAGTTTGTCACAGAAGTTCACGAGTAATGCATTCATTTTAATGTTGGTGATGCCATAGACCACAGATAGAAATATTAGGAGAGTTGTCTATGCATATTATCTTAAGCCCCCCCTTATCCACTCCACACTCCAGTTCCAGGCACTGACAGATGAAAGTGAAAACGGATTACATCTTACACCTCGAATTTCTTTTATTATTTTATGGTTTTCAACCTCTTCTAAATATTAATTTATTATGGTAATGATTGAATCATCAATTTATCGTGATAATTATAAATCACAACTGGTAGCGTTTGATAAGTGACAGAACGCCAAAAATGTAAACAAACGACACATAGAAAAAGGAAGCTATCAATACTCTATAAAATCCATTGACATTGATGAAAACAATCCGATGACGTCAAAAAACATCCGAAGACGTCATACTTGATGACGTCACGAATTGTTTGTTTTTGGCACCGTTCAAATTACTAGAACTTAATCCTTTATATCTCCCTTATTTCTTAACAGATTTTAATAAGAATAGTACCGATAGGCTTGTGATTTTTTCTTTTTTTTTTTGGCTAATAAAAAAATCCATGATAATTGCCTATTATCTGAAATGGATTAATGTAATCAAACTGTAAAATACCTGCAGGCATTGTGACATTAGTTTCATCATCTTCCTCAGTGAAATCTGCAGAGGTTTGTTCATAGAAGATAACTGCTCCAAAAGGTTGGAACGGTCCACATCATCACTGCAAAAATTAAAATACGGGGTTTTTAAACTAATTAAAATGTTTAACATATTAATACAAAAATTAAGAACATTTCAGAGAAGAAAATATGGAAGTCTCGGCATTTACAAGGTTTATGACCTGTCATTGGCTGGCTCAAGTGGCCACTTTACACACTGTAACATTCACAATTTTGCCATGAGCATCCACATTTCTTTAATCCTTCCACCAGTAAATTTTTGTGAAGTTAAAAAGCTGAAAGCTTTCTTTGAGATTCATCTGATTGAATTATATCACCTACTAGGCTACTCCTAAATATATTTCACATTTTTTATACCTTTTTCTAGGACCAGTTGGTTTAATCAACAATATTTATTATTATTTTATTTTAATTGTAAAAATAGAACGTTGTTTTTGCATTTTCAATAAAACATAGTTAAATCGAATTATTTTCCTATTAAATCACTTCACTACATTGTATTAAACGAGTTGATTGAATAATCCGCGTATCTTTACGCAAACGCAAACAATAAATAATTCAACACCTTGTTTTAAAAACTTTAAATGTCTCAAACCAATATTTTTTTAGGAGAGTGTTTAAACTGAATACCACGGTTTAACGATTGTTTTCGTGTCTTTAATTAATTTATAGAAATACTTGAAGTGCACTCTATAGAAAATGTTTTTTTTTTTTTAATATTTAAAATAGTTAAATATGAAATAAAATATTAGTGGGAAATTTGCTGTTTTTAGACAATATTTGGACCTTTGTGGCTTTTAGTGCAAAATAAACAAAAATTTGTACGAGTAGCTGGAATTAAAATAGTGGCTTTTCAAAAACAAACAAAAAAACAGTGAATTTGTGGTACCAGCGATTTTATTAGAAATTAATGTTTTGTAAAAACGATTGTATGGACAAAGAATAATAAAATCCAATAATGCCGTTCTGGAAATTTTTGGACATTTGGCGTTTTAAGAACGAGGTCTTCAATTTAATATACTCAACGGTGTTGTGAGTAAACGCAATCAATGAACACGCAAAGCAAAAAGTACTAATATACTAGTATTAATGAATTAATTAGTTTTTTATTGATTGAGTTTTTGAAGATCCTCATTACTTTGTACTCGGTTTTCACTATGTTTTTTAAGTATGTTTTTTTACTATATATATTTAAAAAATTACACTTTTTACTTAGTTTTTTTACTTCATATTTTACTATGTTTTTTTTATACTTTTTTACCACGTCTTTTACTTTATTTTTTACTATGTATTTTGTTGTTACTGCGTATTTTTCTGGGTTTTTAAATGTGTTTTTTACTACGTTTTTCACTATGTCTACTACCTTAATTTTTGTTTTCATGTATTGAATACTGTTTTTTATATATTTTTTTGACGGGCTTAGAACGGGGTTACAACCCTAGTTAGATACTCAAATCAACTTTATATAAATGTTTAATTTGGTGTATATAATATGGTAGTAAATATATAAACAAAATTCATATTTGTATCACATACGTCCGAAGACGGCAGATAAAAATGGGAACTTTTATGGGTTTTTGGATGGTGTGAGCTCCCATAAGAAACAATTAATCGAAAATCATAACCATGGGGACACGCACACGCACATATCGCCCGCAACTACACTGGCTCAGTATCAGGCATAGAAGAAACATTCACATTCTATCACTTCTTCGCAATATTTCAAATGTTTATCTGAGAGAGCTCTTCCAACCTCTATCACAGCACGGGCTATCTCTTCGTTCAGTAACGAGAGAACCTTTTCAATACCCGTTCACCGCTCTAATTGTTTTGCCTCCTCTTTCACAGTAGTAGCTACTCGATTATAGAATAACTCACCCACTAATGTCAGAGACGCTCCGCCCTTTCTTCATTTACATTCAAATTACGTATGAAATGTCACTTCCTGAATATTTGAGTTTTTAATTTTTTCTTCCTCTTTCCTTCCCTCTTTTCCCGCTCTTCTTTTCAAAGTATAATGTAGACATTTAGTAAATTTTTATTTCTTAAAAATATATTTATACATCAATGTTTTGTTTTATAATAAAAATATTCTAATGTACCCAAGTACAAAAAATAACGTAGAAAAAAAACAATCAAATGTATGAAGCCTATGTAAAAACTAAAATATGTTATACGCAACTATTTTGGGGAGCAGGATATCAAAATGACATAAACAGACTACAAAGACAACAAAATAAAATATTAAAGTTAGTATATGACCTTCCCTATTTAACTGCAACTGGAGAACTTTTTAAACAAACTAAGCAATTAAATATAACTGAACTCTTTCAACTAGAATCATTAAAATTTATCCATAAATTAGCCACTAATGTAATTGTAGACGAAGAACTAAAACTAGTAAAAAATTGTAGTCAATGTGGACATAATACGAGAATATCAGACAAATACCATATACAACTTTCTAAAACAAGACAAGGACAATCAAGACTAATGAACCAGGGACTGAAATTATACAATAAACTACTAGACAAAACTAAACAAAAGACTCAGACAAACTTTTCAAAAGATGTAAAAAATATTATTTTGAACAACAGAGTATAAATGAAAAATGTATATATTATTTTATGTAAAATGAATGTAATAATCCGTAAGGGTTTATAAATAAATTTTCAAATAAAAAAAATAAAAAAATAAAAATATGTTCATATACCACTGATTTTCTCAAATTAAACGGTTTGGGTAGGTAGGAAGAAATTGCCTCAAGGCAATATGCTCGCCCTTATGCATATGTATGGAAACTGTATAAGTATATAAAGTGTTTAAATAAATAAATATGTCGCCATCACCGCGCGCGTCACGTCGTCGTGAATCTACGTTCGCAGCGTTCCGCGTTCGAACTACTGTCGAATTGTTGTATTTTTCCACTGTGCCGTCTATTGTATCGTCGTCATGTGAACCCTGCTATAAAATTTCCCTCTTTGTCCGCATCCTCCTCTCCGTTGTTCTCTATCCCTGAGCAAATATAAGTTTTATAGTGAGAAGATCTTCTAATATAATTATGTATCCCCGTACTGCGGGCCAACTGTTTGTGACACCTGATTTTTATAATACGAATCATTTCTATTAAACTTATATGTTATTCTTATTTATATATTATGTAGGTGCATATAATATGCATTTGTGTGTTCGTTTTGAATCAACGTTCGCGTATTGTCAAACCTTATTTTATTGTTGTCATTATTTCGTATTTACTGCATTTTGTGGTTACCTTCCGTATTGTATAGGACTCGTCGCACATTATTCATTCGATGTGTAGCAGTTAAATTTTTTTTTTTTTTTTTTTTTCAGAAAACGATTTTGAAATTTAACACACTTTAAAAAAAAAAAAAAACAATTTATATCATTTCGTCATTTGAATTTTAACAAAAAGGTTTCTAACTTTTTACTAAGCTCTTTATTGTACCATTTTTAATACAATTTACAAGTTTTAAACAATTATTTTTTCATACTTACGCACCCACACACACGCACCCTCTCCCTCATTCATTCCCACACGCACATGTATCCTCTCCCTCATTCATTCACGCATACACACATTCACATTCACATGAATACAAACGTCACACAAATACAATTACTAAACTTCTTTTCTTATATATTATGTGTCATTATATTTACAGTGGATTTTTTTAATTGACTTTAGTATTGTAAAGATTTTTCTAATTGTTTTGTTTACGTAATAGCTGTAAAAATCCCAAATAAAAAAAAAAAAATAAAAATAAAAAAAATAAAAAAAATATACCTATGTTGTTTTATAAGTTTTCCATTATAATAATCATAATTGGTTTATTTTCTATAAACTAACGGAGCCCAGGAGTAAGCGCGTCTAACAGTGAAGCTGTGAACATTAGGACAGTACCTTAAACTCAAGATGTTTTTAAATTATGGTCAAATTATGCTACTTATAACATTATGCAATACGTTATTAGAGTATTTCATTCTTTGCATTTCACGGGTTGGATGCTCCCCTCACTTCTCCCCTGCAGAAGTAAGCAACCATTTGTTTTTTTTAATGTTTTATTTTTTTTTAAATCTTTGTTCTAAGTATTTTTTTAAATATGCTATTATGTCTTCTTTCCCATACTGATCATCGTGGTTTCGGATGTGATAGGGTTTAAAGAACATCCTGTATTTCTATATAAATAATATATTTATGTAAAAATAAACAAATAAAAAAAGAAATATATATACTTACTTACTCTAAGTATATATATATTTATATATATTATTTGTATATACTATATTAAACATACATGAAATACAAAGAGCAATAAAATTATTTTATACCTCCAATAAAATAGTAAAAATAATAACAATTAAAAACATTTAAAAATTAAGTATATACGTTAACATGGTACTCAATAAAATAGTACCCATACAAAAGTTAATATTGAAAGCACGTTAAATAATATAAATTGATCAGATTACTCAGCTTTAATAAATTTAGTAAACAAAACAATTGATTATAATGCAAATGATCCCTCGATGAATTTATTTTGAATTTAACTGACTTCAAAAATTCATTTTGTTCCGATTTTGATATTGCAATAAACAATAATAATAACTTTTCGTTTCAATGAATTTGTAATAACAATACTCAAACCAATTTAATTTAAAAGTTCAATGTGCTGTGATGCCATGATTCATCGTTTGAAAACATTTTGTAATGGTGGACAGATTGAGATCACTGGCTGTTGAAGTGACGTTTTGTCAACTAAGATTTCCCTTTTCTTGTCTATTTGGAGGCCATGTTTATGAGAACCTTAATTGCACTATAATTATTTAGATCCATGGTAGTTCGGACAAAAATAGTTATAGTATTTACCTGTGTAGAGTAATTGTTATTGCATTATAATGTATGTTGTATTATATTATACATTTGTCAGAAGCCATTTGGAATACGCATCTCAGATATGGAATCCCCAGTATGCCATATATATAACTAGAATAGAAAATATTCAAAACAAATTTATAAAGTACCTTAAATACAAAACCGGTATTTCTTATGTATCAACTCTCACTGCCTCCACCTTCCATGGAATCATTTCTCTATACCGCAGAGTGTGTGCGGACCAACTACTGCTTTACAAAATTATGACAGGAATAGTTGACTCTACAGAACTACTTAGTTTTAGGCTTAATTGTAGTCGAAAAAATATCAATAATAAAACAATTATATATAACAAAATATCAAATAATAACAATTGTCACGAAGTTTTTATTTTTATATATGTTTATATTTGTAAAAATAAAATAAAGTGTTCAGTAGACTCAAATCAGTGTTTGATTTCTAATTATAAGTTTAAATATAGAGTTCTACAAAATAAACACCAAATCAATCAATGATTATTATTATTATTAATGAAAATATATTGAAAAACAAAGTAAAGACCACAGTAAATAATAATTTAGTAAACTCAAGTTATTTTTTAATGCTAAGTACTAATGTTGTATTAATTGATTTTTATTATTATTACTTTGTTATTCCCAACTTTACTTTTAAATATTTATATTTAGAACATAAGATTTTCTCATGGTTATCTTAAAATTAATCTTAATGTCCCCTTTCGCGGGACAAGTAATAAGTATTTATTCCATTTGCCAGTCTGTAGCACTAACTATGCACAACACTCTTTTCTCTATCGTTATTGCTCTAACTAAAATGCTTTTTTTTCATCTATTGACATATATAACACGCTCCTTAATTTATTTAAAAATAAATTAAGACTCAAACATTCTGGCTGCGATACGATCCCACTTGCTATTTAATGATGCTTACACTTATACACACCTGAACGCTTACTTCCACACAAATACACACACCTCTAAACACACCCTTTTGTTTTTTTTATTTTTTTTTATATTTATTTGGACCTCTGTATTTAGTAGCCTTACGTGTCATGTACAAGGCTAAGGTACTCGGAAAAAATCGTTTTTGTTTGTCTTGGAAATGGGATGTTCGATCACTGATTTTGTTTTATTACCTTTATGAGTCCAATCACCATTGTTGCAAAGTCCAAGAACAATGGCGCGTGATAACTACTTTTAACTACAGTGTGGATATATGTTAAGGATATTCCATCTTTCCTGCATTCTGCTTCAAGATTATGGCGTTGCAAACTGAAAAATGGGCACTGAAATAACAGATGTTCGATACTCTGTAAATAAATATCATCTCATGGACAATAGTCATCATTCCTTAATTTAAGCTTATATAGATAACTTCTCATAGCTCCGTGTCCGGTAAAAATTTGGGTCGTTTCGAAAGTACTTTGGTGATGATGACGGAAGTTGGTGCATCAGCCAGCGTTGGGAAAAACATTTTAGTGATTTTACCTGTAGAAGAAGCGCGGTAATGATCCTCCCAACGCTGCTGCGTATTTTGTTTTATACAGCGTTTAGCAAAGCTAAGGGGAAATTCTGAGAAGAAAGGTGCCGTTCTTTTACAAGTTGCGGCTCTTGCTCGTCCATCCGCTCTCTCATTTCCCTTTTGTTGTACCACACTTGAATATTATGTATGATTTTAATTTAGAAACTTCACTGGTCTGTCTTTAAACCGTATCTTGTTTATGTTACGCGCTAAACCCGGCAATGCTTTGCTATTGCTAGATTTGAGTTCATACTCGCATATAGATTAAATGAACAAAATCGAATGCTGTCGAAATACGATCTCTCATGCAAATGTGTCGTAAAAATATATACGATAGATGCGTAAATGTTGAGATCCGTACATTACGTAAGACTGAGATAAGCATTAACAACAAAATCAAGAAAGGAGCTCTGCGTTGGTTTGGAGATGTTGAGCGAATGGACAGCAAAAGAACGGCTAAAACTATTTACAGTGCTAATATTGATGGATGCAGAAAAAGAGGAAGACCGAGAAAGACATGGCATGACCAAATCCAACAAATACTCAAAGATAGATATGGCAAAGGTCGGAATAATCGGCGCGCGTGCATGAGAAGATCTATGAATGAGGAGGAAGCGAGATCTGAATGCAAAGATATAGTGATGTGGTGTTCTATCCTCTCTCGTGATAGTTTATTGTTATGTTGTTATTTTTTAAAAAAACATTTCTCTTGTGCCATAATTCAGAGAGAAAATACGTGAATACGTTTGTCTGAAGAAAAGTCAGACCGCGTTTCCTCTTAAGATTAAACATAATTAAGTATACCTTAAAAACTTTAGTAAAAACCGTTCGGATAAACGTATACAAGATGTTGTAACTTTTCATTGGTAAGTAGGTACCTACCGTTGGATTTGTTTATGATTGAATTCCAAATCTAAAAATAATATTCAAATAATATTTAATTTAAGTAGGTACCTAAGTACTTGTTTGTGTTTGAATTCCAAAACATAAAATAATTCATTATTTTTAAATAAAGAATTCGTTTAGCAAATGTCAAGCTCTGCTCAGGGATGCACTTTAGTCAGGAATCCGATTTTCAAAAATGTATCGAATGTAAGTTGATATTATTTTAGTATTACCAAAAATTCAGTAAAAAGAAATAAATGGGTAGAAATTATAAGGAATTCAACAAAATAATCTGATTGGGATACATAAAAAATAATGTTTTTTGTTAACATTCAAAAACCAGCTTTTTCTTACACAATAAATAACCTTCACCCTATTTTTTTATCCGCATTCTCGCGAATGCAACCCTGGTGATGGATACAAAAAACATTTACGCTCCTAACTTTTTTTGTGCTTAATAAATTGAAGATTTTATGAGCTATAAACCTTCTCGCGGCGAAGATGTACATTTATCTGAAAACCGCACGTAAATCGGTCCGGTAGTTATCGAGTCCATCGAGGACAACCATTTGAACATTGCCTTTTATATATATAGATTATATCATTGTCGACTGTTTGTTTCTGTAAAATAAATACATTTAGAGATGTTATGTTTCTATTTTACTTCTTTGTTTTTTTAATAATTTATGTTCACTTAATTATTTAGTTTTAGTTATTCTATTATATTTCATATTATGTACTACATAATTATTGTGCACGGCTGTGATTATTTCTGTAAAACATTTTTTTGTAAAAGGCTCTTTGTACCGTTGATGTATTAATAAATAAATAAAAAAGGTTATTTTGCAAACAAGATTCTTAAGTACTTACATCATTGTACATTTAACATATAGTTAAGTGACATTTACTAATGTATCTTTAATTATTCTTACCTTGGCCAATATACGTCCACATGCATATAATATATTATCCTACCCGAACATTAATATCCCCTACCTGCCAATTATTGTCCATGAGATTGTGTTTGGTGTCTTTTTATGGCAGAAATATAGGAATTTTGCTACCAATTAATTCAATTAAATTATTTTCACACAAAAGACAATCGAAAACGAATAACTCCTAATAATTAACTTTACAAAATATTCAGAAATGTGCGTCCCATTATCATGAAAATCTTTGGGATGTTAGAAATCGTAACATCACTTATTTTTATTACAATCGGTTGATTGCAAATAGTAGTATGTATTTATAAATCAAATCACATGATCTATTTTATTTTAGTTAAATTTGTTTTATTTATTTTTTAGCCAAAAATAGTAGTTTTAGAATAAATCATCGTCTTACATTTAACAATTTTATTTTTATTATTAGATAATTTTTTAACTCGTCCTTGTCCCCGTCCTTGTTCAACTTATTATAATTAATTGTTTAATATCACAATTTAAGTGAACTTTCATCATCCAGTGCCCAAAATAGAAGAACATCTTCATAGCATCAAAGGTAGGTCCATTTCCGTGCTCCATTCCTTACTTAAAATATTTCCAACCAAAACTGAATGAAATTAGTTATTTAAAAAACAGTCCGCGTTTCGTTAACAGGCACATCACATGTGCAGTGTGTTGGTGTATTATATTATAGTAAAGTTAGAAACCGGTCCGGAGAAAGTGTTAGCTGCGTCATTCATAGTATCTTCACTGCTTCTGCTTCACTCTTCCCAGTGCGCACTAGGTCATGAAAGGCACTTAGACGGCGCGGCGTGGCTCGTATCCATTTGGTGTCCGCGCAGCTACCCAGATACTGAAGTCGTCTGTATCATCATCACAATATGTCTACCGATGAACGATGAATTTCAAATAATTATACTTTCATTCAAACAAATTCATGTATTCACGGGGAACCGTCACAATAGATCTTCACAGGTTGCAGTGACGTCAGGAGCTTGCTTAGCACTGACCCCCACCACTAAGACTAAGAATAATAACGTAAAAGCAAAACACAGTATCTTGTAGAACGGAAATTTTTCTTTCTAATGACGTTTAACCATTACCATTTTATTTTAATTTAATTAATTTGGAAAAAAACAGACACAACTTATGTTGACACATGATATTTGATTTTAAAAATTGATTTTCTTGCATAAACTGTTACATAAATAACAATGTAAAGAACAACCTTCCCGCCTTTAACGCGGATCCCCTTATTTTCTTCAGTTGCCATTTTCTTTTCCCGCCTTTCTCCATTCCTTTTCCCGCCCAATCTCCACTTTTCCGCTGCTCTCCACTTCCCCTCCTTAAGCTACCAATTTTCCTTACAAATACCGCACTTTTACCCTGCAAATGCTTCACCGATTAACAGGACGTTAACACGAAATGTGTCTTTAGTTAAATGGCACAAACCTTAACCTTGAAACTTTGAAAACATTCGTTATATTATTCAATCCACACGTAACGAATAAATGTTTTACGGAGGCTCGCTAAAGCGCTCCTCCGAGATTTGTTTGTCGAGCTATTTGGCTCGCAGCCACAATAAATTCCTATTCCAGCATAACAAATTGTTTTCATAAGGCTTCAGCGAACAAGATTATTTACTTGTATAAGTAAACTGTACAATATTTTCGTCACGTTTTGATAAAAAAATCGTTACGTTCCACTATTACGCCATCTTAATAGCCATCCTAAATCACGAAAGATGTCCCGCATCGGATTTTAAAGACAATATTCATGTTTGTTCCTTTCTCTTATTGAACGTTATACTTTTTTTATTTATTCTAACTAGCAGACTTGATAGACGTTGTCTTGCCCGAACGTTGGCTTGCCTGCTATTAGCTTAGAAAAAGACTTTTCATTGATAAGTAGGTACCTAGGTACTTGTTTGTGATTAAATTCCAAAAGTAAAAACGGTTAGTTTTCAAATATTGAATTTAAGTAAGGACCTACGTTCTTGTTTATGGTTGAATTCCTGAAAATACATTGATTCAAACAATAAAAAATATATATAAAACATATTAATGATATTATCAATGTTTTTCAAAATATAAAGTTCTGGCTTTTTGCTGATGACAAAAAGATACTTAAACTTATTAAATCTCACAATGATTGTTTTATTTTTCAACAGGATATTCATTGTTTTAATGAATGGTGCATAACATTGACAAATGTAAAACAATATCTTTCTCGCGACGAATAAAACCTATACAGTTTAACTACAAACTAAATAATTTTTCCCTTTCAATGATTTCGTCAATAAGGATCTTGGCATTACTTTGTATAGTAAACTCTCCTGCGTGAACACATTGATAATAATGTAAACAAATCGCCCAAACTTCTCGGTTTTATAAATAGAATGACGTCGGACTTAACTAATATTAATACCATCAAAACACTAGTTCGACCCCATCTAGAATACGCTTCCCATATTTGGTCTCCATTCTACAGGACTCATATTGACCATATCGAGTCTGTCCAACACCGTTTTCTAAGAAAAGTGGCATGGTTGCTCGGATTACAGAGGGGTAATTATTCCTATTTTGAAATAGAGCAATCTCTTCATTGGAGAAACGTAGAACTGAGATGGACCTTATATGCATTTTCAAAATATTTAATGCTATAAGTGATGTCACATCTCTGTTGCAATCAATTCATTTTCATGTTCCCAACCATGTCACCAAGTCAAAATTTGCTATCTTCTAAGATGAACTTTTGTTTTTATGCCCCAATGTCTAGAATGTGTAGATTAGTCAATTCGTCACATAACTTGGAATTCTTTGGGATAGATCTTCCGGCTTTTTGTAGATCTCTTCGCCACTTAAGCAGTGTGGGATGAAGATGGATTGGTATGGTTTAGCTCGAAGTATTATATGTCTTTCGTTTTTATGAATATATTGAACATCAATAAATATTACTAAATATTTGTATATAACCACTTACCGACTTTTCTATGTCTACCGGTTTCGAGACGTACCCGTCTCTTCGTCAGGACACTAATTAAACCAACATGCAAATCTATTCGACCGGATCGATTTTTATATATTTTTTTTTATTTGTGGAAGGTTTTTTTGGTTATTCTTTTTTGTACCTTATTTTATTTGAATTGTGCTTTTACGCATAAAAAAAATCAGCTTCATAACAAGAAACCTACAAATGTTTTGACCTAAAATTGAGAATTTACGTTCGAGCGAGTCAAGACTTGAATTTTTAACTTTAAATTGAAAATCTAAAAAGACGATTTCTTTGGTAACTTAAAAAGTGCTCTAGACTCTCAGCTTTCAATGCCGTTATTTTGAAAACCTTTTGTAAATAAATTTATTTTTATTACAATCAACTGTGTTTTATTAATAAATTTAAAAAAAAGTAAAATGAAATAATAACATAAAAAAGGTATTTTCTCGCAAAGCTATTAAGTTATTTTTTGTTAGTTTACACACACAATCATCTCACCTTACCCTCAGCCTTACCCTTTCTATCATAATTAGCCTTAGGAATGATTAAAAATGTTTTTTTTTTTTTATCAAATAACTATTTTAGGAATTTTCCGCCTCAGTATTTTTGAAGGCTGATTTCAGCGAAAAAAAAATTGTATTATCATGAAAGCTAAGAGTCTAGAGCAGTTTTTAAAAATATCAAAAAATTAAGAAATTGCCTTTTTAGATTTTTAATATAGAGTTGAAAAAAGTCTGACTCGCTCGAACGTAAATGCTCAATTTTAGGTCAAAACTTGTAGGTTTCATTAATGAATTATGCGTAAAAGCACAATTCAAATGAAATAAGATACAAAAAAAAATCAATACAACCTTCCACAAATTAAAAATAAAAAAAAACGATCCGATCGAAAATTTTCAAAAACTAATTAAAAAATCATAACTCGAAAACCGTGCAATATCGCGGAACATACATGTGGTGATTCGAATAGCCCTCAACATAAGGCACCTACATTTTTCCTTTGGACGTCACTTCTCCGGCCTGTGTATAACAATATAATTAAATTTTTTTTGAAGAAATATTTGCGATTTTTATCCATTTTCAACGAATGGTAAATAACAACTATTTATTCAATATTATTATCGAGTTGCGGTAGAGTGGGATTCGAAGCTCGCACCACAACCCGATACATTACACAGTAGTCCCATTTAACGGATTTTGATGGAAACGACGCGGCTTCGATTAAACGGAAGTTCGGTTAAGCCGGAAAATATTTACATGGCGAAAATGTGCGGCATGGAATAATTAAATTTATGAAATTTCTAAAATACGTAAAAACATTCTTGCATAATCGGATACATAACTGAATCGAGGAAATAAAAAAATTAGATATTTTCTTATGCTTCGTATGAGAAGAACGTTTCTTTGCAACTAAAGGTATTTCAGTGATTCCTGTTGTGCATCTAACAAATTCATCAAAATATTAGGTTCTTTAGGTAATATTATTCATATTGTGTGACAATAAAAAATGTAATAAAATAATAATAAAATCCCCTTAATCTGTAGAGTGTCAGGATATTCATGGACGCGCCGTTTCTACTGATTTATTGCCAGATAATATAATAGTAAAAGTTTATTGGTTTTACATGTTATCATTTTCCACTTCCTGCCTTTTGATTTCCTGTAATAAATAATATTCTGGTTTGTGTAGAAAGCTGGTCAGATAAAATATAAAATAATGATGTATAAAACTAGATGTTTAGGCAGTCAGTAACAGTAACTAGTACAACTGACCCCGTATCGATAGTCTATAAAAATCGCCATTAATCTAGCTTTCTATTGCTATCAAATAACCATCGTTAACATTATAATATTATCGTATATCGAATTGCGTCGGTTTGATACGAATCAGCGTTTAAATATAATGAGTTACATTTATTGCATACATAATAAAATCATTTTTTTGTCACAGAGATTGAGTAAATTTTAGACAAGGATTGTTCAGAGCAGGCACTGTTTAACAATGACATAATTTCGGTTTAGTAAAAATGGTCTCATTCTCCTGTAGCTCAATCACAAATAACTATCGACGTGTTAATAAGCTACGTGATAACAATTTCTCACCATGGTTGTTTATCGTATTCGCGATCATAATGGAACATCCTGAACACCTAATATTAAATATCAAAATATTTACGTTTCGCTACGTATAATCCTGCTGCGCAATCAAATATTTAAATTTCACCGGTGTAAATATGGAATATATTCAATAACTGCTATTTTTATTTGTTTATTATTTATCATGCTATTTATTGAATTTAGCCGGCGATCGGCAAGCCAAATGTCAATAAAAGCAGTCGCCATAGTAATTGTAATTTTATTTTAACTTTTTTGTATTAGATACTCCTTACTTTTTTGCAAATGCAATATATTGTATTATTTTTTATAGTAAACGCTGATTTTTCGCCAATGAACTGTATTTATTTACGAGGAAAACCAAAAAAGAAACCGACACGAGCATTGACTTAGAGATTTCACACGCGTTGACTTATGACTGCGATAACTTAAATGCTTAGCATGTTTTTAGCACGTCGATAGTTATTTGTGATTGAGCTTCTGAAGTAGAGTCGACAATTAGCCGATCGCTAATGACTGGATCCTTACTACAATTGGTGACCACCACAACTAGCCCTACACAGTGTATTCTAAGATAAATAACACTCAAAATTAATTTTAAAGAATGAAATCAGTAAGAAACTTTAAATAATTCCCCTGCACAATCAGCAAATAGTGACATGGATTTCTTTACCTAAATGCCAAGGAATTTTACCCCTATTTTAAGTATTATTTTACAATTTATAAACCATTGTGAAATAAATGCCGATTTTGTCAATAAAATGAACAGTTTTTTCACGTGTTGGTATTGTCTCCAGTTACGGAGTGTTAACTTTATTCAAAACGGAAAAAACATATTTTTTGTTGGCACCATCAGATCATTACACAATTTACCGGCCAGCATGCTCGAATACCTCTCATCAGTTCAGAGATGACCTTGGCTTGTCAGGGGGATTTTGCAAACATTCTGAGATTGATTGATGACTGTGGTAAGGCGAACTGAAAGGCCTGAAATTAATTCGGGATTCCTGTCTTACGGGAAATCGTTAGAATAATGGTGTTCTTATCTCGCCAAGTCTTTGTTCAATTTTAGGCTATAGTCTGATTAAAAATAGTTTAATTAAGATAAATCATCAAAAGCGATAAACATTTCATTGCTTTAAGAAATTTCCTTTATTATTTTAACACATAAGTTGAAGGGGATGATCAGTACTACGAGAAATCGGATTTATATATATTTTTACACGTGGTAAAAATTAGAACATCTGTAGCTTAATCACAAATTACTGTCGACGTGCTAATAAGCGACATGATAACAATTTCTCACGATGGTTGTTTGTCGTATTCGTGAACACAATGGAACATTTCCTTTTTCCTCTTTCCTCTTTCCTCTTTCCTCTTTCCTCTTTCCTCTTTCCTCTTTCCTCTTTCCTCTTTCCTCTTTCCTCTTTCCTCTTTCCTCTTTCCTCTTTCCTCTTTCCTCTTTCCTCTTTTTTTCCTTTTTCCCATTGAGTAATAGATTTGATTTAAGGTTATTTATAAACAAATACGTTTATTTATATTTTTATATATCCTTAGCTTTTTAATATTTTTTCCTAATGAATATGTTCTGTAACTTGAATTATAAAAATAAAACTTTTATTTTACGGGTTGGTTGGAGGAAATTGCCATTTGGCAATAAGCCCGTCAATGTACAAATAACATTATGTACAAAAAGTTAAATAAATATAAATAAATAAACATCCACATCAGGATTATTATATTTTTTTGATATTGTCACACTTCAACCTGATGCTTGGCAACACCTAATATTAAATGTCAAAGTATTTACGTTTCGCGACGCATAATCCTGAATTTTGAATTTCACCGGTGTAAATACGGAAAATATTCCAGAACTGTACTGAAATCCACGGTAATAATTAATATAGAAATTACAGACGACGATATTACCAAATTTGTAGATTTATTTATCATTTAACATATCAAATTGTGTTTATGTAAAACAAATTGTGTTTATGTAAATTATTGACAGAATTAACAAAGGGGTGCTGCGTTGGTTTGGACATGTAGAGCGAATGGACAGCGAAAGAACGACTAAAAGGATCTACGATGCAAATGTTGATGGATACAGAAAACGAGGAAGACCGAGAAAGACATGGCACGATCAAGTCCATCAAATACTTGAAGATGGACATGTCAAAAGTAGGAATAATCGGCGTGCGTGCATAAAAAGATGTATGAATGTAGAGGAAGCGAGGTCTGTATGCCAAGATAGAGTGTTATGGCGTTCTATCCTCTCTGCCTAGCCCTATGGGGAAACGGCGTGATGGTTTGTTGTTGTTGTTGTTGAAATAAATATGTATTGATTGATTTGGTGATTATTTTGTAGAACCCCATATTAAAACATTAGAAAATATTAGAAATCAAACACTGATTTGAGTCTACTGAACACTTGATTTTATTTTTACAAATATAAAAACAAAAATTTCGTGACAATTGTTTCGCCTTGTTAGGGCATTTTTGAGGCAACAAGGCGAAATAATTGTCACGATTTTTTTTTATTTAAATTATTTATTGACAATTCTTGATGGAATTCCATTGTAATGATGTAATAACTTATATGTACATATAAGTTATTAATTTAAAAAATACTTGGTACACTTCCACCCATTTATTTTGACCAATTAGCGCTTTCACCCTCTAATGGGCATCTTCAGACTGGTGAATATTATTCAGTGTAAGGGTAATTTATGTAAAACTAAATATTGTCTTAAGTGTAGGTACATTTAAAAATAAGTTGAAAAAATACAATACGAAATATTCTGTTCCACATTCTGCAAACATTCTGTTCCATTGAAATATTTCGTATTGTATTTTTTCAACTTATTTTTAAATGTACCTACACTTAAGATAAAATTTAGTTTTATATAAATTATCCATACACTGTATAATATTCACCAGTCTGAAGATGCCCATTAGAGGGTGAAAGCGCTAATTGGTCAAAATAAATAAGTGGAAGCGTACCAAGTATTTTTTAAATTAATAGCTTATATGTAAATATAAGTTATTACATCATTCAATTGTCACGAAATTTTTGTTTTTTGTATTTGTAAAAATAAAATTTGATAGACTCAAATCAGTTTTTGATTTCTAATATTATATATTTAAAATAAATATGCATTCATCCGTATTATTATTATTTAATAATTTGTTAAATTAGCGTGTATGTTTTCATTAAAATTCACATAATATTATTCAATTGCACAATGCAAAACGTTCCTAGAACAACTTTGTACGCAATATTTGCACGCGTTTGATCCGTAGGAATTTCTACACAACAACGAATCTATGCTTATGCGTTGTTGATAGAAAGCGTATATTATTATCTTCACATCAATAGCTCGCTATTCAATCACTTTACGTTATTTAAATTATAAAACAAAGCATAGTAGATAGCATAGATAGACAGCAGATAGATACCATAGTCTTACTAGTATATCTATGGCTCAAACAAACAAACAATTGTCTCTGAACATCAAATTTTATGAATCCAATGTCTCTGGGTACGGACTGAACTTATATTTTCGTACTTTCCTATCAAAAGGAAGAATTGTGTCCTAAAAGAAAATCATTTTAATGGACTAATTATTTGTAAACCAATATGCAAACTGACTTTTAATGAATATTAAAAATTACTAAGTGAAGCTCAAAAGGTAATCAGTCGGGAATAAAGTCAACGACCTCGTGCAATTATTATAGAGTGATACAATCATATTGGTACTTAATGACATATTGTTAAGTCGTTAATATTATTTCTCCATTAATAATTTGTTTTAATTATCGATCATTATTGATAACTCAGAGATTTCGTAATATCGTTTATGTAATTTACTTCACATAGCGTAGGTTCATATAAGACTAGTAAATGGGGTCTAGAATTTCAACCGTCCATGCGCTCAGTAGCTGCAAGACTTGTTGTTATCTAACTTCCAACTTTATAAATTTGATTTTTATTTCGTTTTTAAAATATCGCTTAAACTCTAAACTTCATTGTCAAATGAAAAAATTAAAATTAAAAATGTAAATAGGGGGTAGATTTCTTATTGTCCATGCTCTCTGTAGCTGCAAGACGTTCTGTTATCTAGCTCATATACATATTTCATAATTGTTATATATCATAATTGGAGACGAGGAACTAGAATCCCAACCGTCCATGCGCTCTGTAGCTGCAAAACGTGTTGGGATATTTACTTATTGTACAGCGCCCTTGAGGTGATTTTCACAAAAATGGCGCTATATAAATTATCCATACATTATTATTATTATTTTTAGTTACCGCATATTATAAGAAAGATTTTCATAAGTATTATATATTTATTTATATCTCCCTGTTTGCAGGAATATGAGCAATATTATATTAATGTATTTAATTAACTATTTCATATCAGGCGTTTACGTATAATAATAAAATATACGATATTTTAAGATTACATTTCTCCATATCTTCTGAAATTAAAAAACGGCGCGTTCATTATTTAATTACTGGTATTACTCTTTATACGTCTTTTTGGTTAAGTTGTTTTTAGTTTTACAGCTGGCTTGTTTATTTTGGAGCGAATCATCATTCATTATATCGTTCTTCGTGTCGTCCTTCTAAAATATATTTGACCCAAGTTTTGAAAATATTGTATTATATTGATGAAATTATTTTTTGTTAGTAAAGATATAATTTAATCACATTACAAATTCGAACACGTTTTAAAACTACCGAAATGCAAAAAGTTTACACTCCGCGGAACTGATTCCGTTGAGCCTGGCTGATATTGACGAAAACAATGGCTAATTAAAACAATGCTACCTATTTATTACAAAACAAAGTGCAACTCACGCCCTTAGATGCTTATTTAATAAAGTTTAATGCACATTATAAAATTTAATTGGACTGATTTCCTTACTTAAATACGAAATGACAGCCGGTTTAGCCCAAAAAATCGACTTTTTCGAAAACTTCAAGCTCTGTTTGAGGGCCAAAAGTAGTGACAAATATTTTTTGCATTCCGAGTAATCCAAAAGGCAAATTTTAAGACCCCTTTTATTTAAAAATTCGGAAAAAAAAAATATTGGCCCGCCTTAATGTATATATATATTAACAAATTACAACGGGGATAGAGAATACCTTAAATAAGGGAATATGGAAGTCAAGGCGTTTACAGGGCTTATGACCTGTCATTGGCTGGTTTAAGTGGCCAATTTACACACTGTGTAACATTCACCATTTTGCCTATGTTTGAACATCCATATTTCTTCAATTCTTCCGTCTGTTGATTTTAGTGAAGTTGAAGAGCTGAAACCTTTATTGTTGTGAAGAGATTCATCTGACTGAACTATTTCACATACTAGGCAACGCCTGAAAACAATTTTCCAATTTTTAATATTTTTAGCATATATATATTTATATATCAGCACGCACACATTTAAAAATGTACCATAATTTAATATGTATGATTTTTATTTAGGAACTTCGCTGGTCAGTCTGTTAACCTTATATTTATTATGTAATTTAATCATTGTTGACTGTACGTTTCTGTAAAATAAATAAATCAATCAATCAAACATTAAATAAGTTAATTCGCCCAATGAAAATGCCTGAAAACGCGCGGCTATTTGGCACTAATTTATTAAGTGAAAAATATGGACGCAAGTAAGAATTTTAGGGTGAAGAAAGCCGAGGTCCTTGGTTTTATTTGATGACATTATTAGCAAAGTAAATAATAAATAAGCCATATTTACATAAGTAATATTTACATAAGTAATACTGTCACGAACAAAAATCAATAAAACTATAACAAAGGCCTTGCCTTGTTGAAGCCTATTCAGCTCGTTTCCGCTTAAGGAAATTGTCTTAAGTCATAACAAAATACATTTAATTTCGTTTCTACCCGATCACGAAAGAAGTTTATGTTATTTGCATTTTATATGTTACTGAACGTTACAAAAACGATTTAAAGATTGACAGTTGACTATCGCCGACTCTTACACGCTAGATAATTCGGCTTATTAAAACGAATTTGAATGTATTAAAAACAAAAGCTTGTCCATTATATCTTGAAAATTTTGATGTTATTTTTTAGTTAAGATATCAAATTCTCTTTTAATATAAGAAAACTACCTTCGTGACAATTATTGAAACAAGCGTCCTTGTCACTGAAACACGTTTCCCATTAAATTTGACGCATCTCTTAAAAATGCCGACACGTTTAAATGCTGGGCGTCGCGACGCTGACTCTTCGTTTAACGTCGGACGGCGTCTTTTTTTTTAAGCTTATCAACAGGCTCATTTGGAAACATTTAGACAAACTTAAAATATTGTTAATTAAATAATCATTAAGATTTGACTCGGCGGGGAATGTTTATAAAATGATTATTTAAACTTTGAAGTGTTTTACTTCATATAAGTCAACAAATGGAAGAGTTGAGGAAATGCGGATGTTTGAACATAGGCCGAATGCTGAATGTCTCGCAGTGTATAATAAGGACACTTAAACCAGCGAATGACAGGTCAAATGCCTAGACTTCCCTTTTTAAAAAGGTTTTTTCTTTCTTTTGCAACAAATTTAGATCTAAATAACTCCCTAGGGAAAAAATCCAGCCTGTCTGCAAACATTTAGACATATTTAAAACATTGTAGAAAGAGAGATTGACTCACCGCACATAACAATTTTTTTATTTTTTTAAAACTGTAATTCAATGGTGTACCGCTTGAACGAAAATATTATTTTATTAATAGTGCCTAATACTATTTTTATAGGTTTTAAATAAAATTCTACTACCCAAATAAATTAAGTGGTTTGTATCCGGAATACCTAGTTTATTCATAATTCAATAAATGTAATTTTAATTCCTAGGTACAACGATATATTTTTAATTATTTAATTAAATTATTAGCAGATTCCAATTACAGTAAAGTTGACATTTTATGGAATGAAAGTTCGCAGGGTTTGAGGCCTTTCAGATTCTTGTGATGTTTTTCTGATTGACAGAGCCAATACTCTACAACCATCAAATAGACTCCAAGACCTTGAAAAAGTGCAAGATTTTATTTATTTAGGCTCATCCATCTCTGCGGGCGGTACATGCGCATTCGAAATTAAAAGACGCATCCTTATCGCAAAAAATGCCATGATTCGACTGACAAATTTTTGCAAGATCGGGGCATCTAGAAGGAAACTAAACTGTTCATAATGCGTACGCTTGTGTTTCTAATATTCTTAAATGACGCGGAAACGTGTACAATTAAAACACGTGAGGAGGAGAGAATAGATGCCTTCAAGATGTGGTGTTGGAGTCGAATGCTGAGAATACCATGGACAGCCAGAAGAACAAATATCGATATACTGGAGGAACTCAACGTAAAAGTTCGCCTATCGGCCGTATGCTGCAGTTCTTCGGACACTTAGCTAGACGTGACCCAGAAAATCTGGAGAAAATAATAATCACGGGCAGTGTACCAGGACGAAGAAGCAGAGGCAGAACTGCGGCTCGATGGATCGACCAGGTGAAAACAACGTCACAGGCAACCATATATGGAGCTGTGGACAGGGCGCAGAGCCGTGAAGAGTGGAGACGCTTTGTCAATGGAATGGCTGGTGAGAGTACCAATGATTTATTTATTTAACTTTTTGTACATAATGTAATTTGTACATTGGCGGGCTTATTGCCAAATGGCAATTTCTTCCAACCAACCAATAAAATAAAAGTTTTATTTTTATAATTCAAATTACAGAACATATTCAATAGAAAAAAAAGATTAAAAAGCTAAAGATATATAAAAATAGAAATAAACGTATTTGTTTATAAATTAACTTAAATCAAAACTATTACTCAATGGGAAAAAAAAGAGGGAAAGGAAAGGAGGAGATATTAAGGAAGAAAAATAAGATGTTTCTTCAGACGTGGTTTAAATAGAGATAATGTAGTAACATCTTTGATGGTGGATGGGAGATGATTCCACAGTCGAGCCGCATGGACACTATATGAGTTAGAAAAGAAAGAGGAATTGTGGATGGGCATTAAGAGAGTGCCTTGAGAATTAGAACGAAGAGGTTAACCATGAACTGATAAGCGTTGAAATTTTTCACGCAGGTATATAGGAGCGTTAGGACTATGAAGTACATTGAACAGAAGTGAGAGGGAGTGATAGTCTCTCCGCTATCTAATTTTGAGCCATTTCAGTTGCCTACGATAACCATTCACGACCCTCAGAACTGAAGAATGACAGATAAGAATTAAAACTCCTTCCTGTCAACGTTTCGACATCGTTACAGCTTCCATCATCCGGGCTGACGTAGTTTTAGTGACTTAAGCTAGGGTTTCCTAGGACAGCGGTGCCCGTATTTTAACGGCCGTAGTGAACGGTGATGCAGTGGACAGCCGTCGTAAAGGTGATTAGAGAGTGGTTTCCTAGGAAAACGGTGTTATCAACACCATTTAACACCGTTTTCCTAGAAAACCACACTCTAGTCATCTTTACGACGGCTGTCCCAGCTGATGCAGTCATCACCGTTCACTACGGCCGTTAAAATACGGGCACCGCTGTCCTAGGAAACCCTAGCTTTAGTAAGTGTACTGCAGTCGTATGAGTTACGGCACAAATTCCTCGTACGACAATGTGTGTAATTTTATTAATGCAGTGAATGACCTTACATGCATTATTTATAATTGGAGAAACAATAATTCGTCTAGTTATTACAGAATACAATTGAAACTAGTCTACGTAATTTAATTGTAGATTGAGTAGGTATAACTTCTATATTTAGAATGCCTTGATATAATTACAATTAATTTAAAAACGAATTAATCGTATGCAAACGAAAATTTACATTTGGAGATCTTTATATATTCGGGTAATAAGGGCAAAAATAACATCATTGTCAACCTTCTTATCAGAGAGACATTTTATATACATTGCAACAATCCCAACAAATCAATGATTTATGATTTTTGCTATTTCGAATATACCGCGTTATCTTTATTTTTATTATTTTTCTACCTAATTATGTTAAGTATTAAAATCCCAAAGTAATTATATAGAACTTTGTATAAAACAACTGTGTAATACGAGTATTAGGGTGTCCCAGAAAAATTAAAGTTTTATTTTTTCAATGCATACCCTCGTTATGCTTTAATATATTCAATAGAAAATAAAATTTCACGTAAATTGAATCACGGCGTGTGATAAAGGTTTCAGCTCTTTGACTTCACAAAAGTCAACAGATGGAAGAGTTGAGGAAATGTGGATGTTCAAACATGGGCAAAATGCTGAATGTTACACAGTATGTAAAGTAGCCACTTAAACCAGCTAATGGCAGGTCATAAGCCCTGTAAATGCCTAGGCTTCCATATTCCCTTCTCAAAAATGTTTTTCCTCTCTGTTGAAATAAATTTAAATATAAATTGGACATCCTTAAAATCAGTAGATTAAATGCCAATGAGTGAAAAAGCGTGAAATGCGACGAGCATTGTAGTTACTAATTTCGAAATCATTAGCACATGTGCATTGTAAAGAATTCTTGTCTATGTGTGTGTGTGACACGAATAATCGTATGTGTGTGTGCCGAGTGCAAGATGTTGGATAGATGGATGGTGTTACGCAAAAACGTGTCAAGCCAACCTCTTCTTCCTCCTGACTGTATGTCCCATTTACTTGGGGTCAGCCCTCCTAGTCCTAAGTCTTCTGGTCGACTTCTGGTTAACTAGAGCTGGGGCGTTCGTAAAACTTACACAAACACATTTAAAATCTACAGGATGTTGATTTTAAAAAGACTACTTTTATTAAATTTTAACAAATGTGCTATCTTTAAAAAAATCTGTGTTGGAATAGAGGGTTGTGCATATGATAAAAAAAATGGGTTAGTAAAATGTAATCTCGCACCGAGACTGTTTAATATTTTGGAAAAAGGTATTAAGCTATCGAGGACAAAAATTATTTTCAAGAAAGGAGTTAAGGACTGGATTTTCGCTAGTGGGAGGGATTTGAGTTGGAAACTCATTGATGATTTTCCGAATGTTTAAGTGAACTGTTTACCATATTGATGTGCCATATTTATGTTTTTTTAAATAATTTTTGGTGTTTTTGATTTTATATTTGTGGTGATATACTCATATGTCTGTGTCAACTAATTGCTCGTCCCATCTCAACACAGGACTTTTAATCCCATGGAGTTGGGACTTATTGTCTCAAATAATGTACACTAAACTTATGCATGAAAATTAATAAATAAATAAATAATGTATTAATTTATTTAAAATTAGTATTTTTAAAATTTTAATAATAGTTTTTGTTCATCATTAAAAAAAATATATATTATTAATAATACATAATACAAGAAGGACATATTATACTCCCAGGAGTTATTAAAGAAATTCATTAGGGACCGTAGATAAAAAAAATAATATTTTTGTGGCAATACATAATATCATACATAGCAAATAATAATAGATAAATTTATTTTTTAAATACAAGAAAATATATGTAAAATTAAAATATTTACACCTAAGCTACTATTCACATATAAACTCTTGATCGAGTAGCCACTCTCTTATTTTGCTCTTGTTACAATGTGAGTTAAATTTAAGTCCTTTTGGTAATAAATTAAAAAATCTAGGTACTAAATATTTGAGAGTTCTATTTCCATACTTATTACATACTTTTGGTACTACCAAGCCATCATTAGACGTGAAGCGTGTATTATGGTTATGTTTGAGAGGAAACTTGAATGTATTACTATTAAATTGTTCCAAAATGATGCAAAGCCACAGTAGTCTTCGAACAGGCAGAGTTTTGATTGTTTTGTACAGGAGATAATTATTACTTCTTTGTTCGTAAATCTCTGCAGGTACAATTTGCTTAACTATAGAGTACTGTAGACCCTGGATCATTTTAATATTAGTTTTAGTCGAATGTCCCCACGACTTTATACCATATATTATTATTGATTCTACTAAAGAAAAATAAATAATTTTAAGAGTGATTTTAGGTAAAATAAAAGATAACTTATAAAAAGTACTCACAAGAGTCCGCAATCGATCACAAAGTTTAAATATATGACGATCCCATTTAAAATTATGATCAATAAAAATACTCAAATACTTATACTCTTCCTCAAATTATATGAGTTCACAATTACATGTGTTAGAAATACAATCATGCAAGCAATTTGTGCAATGAGCAATAATATTAGGCTTTGATATTTTTAATGTTATTCTCGACTTGTGAAAATACCCTTCTATCTCAGTTTGGGGTTGGTACCCACCCAGATATTAGATAGACGATAGACCACAGCTATACAGTTACATAAATTGATGTTTGTATAAGCGTGTAAATAGTTATGTGAAATCTCTTTATTCTTCTAAATGTGTTCTAAACTTTGCCGCCGACACTTTTCAGAATATATGAACACCGATAAAGATTCATTGGTACCTAAGTCTTTTACAAATTATTTTATTTTATTTTATTTTTCTGGTAAAAACAAAACACATTATGGAATTTATACAATGGTTACAATATGTCGGTAGAAATATATCCATTAAATGTGTCTAATTACAATCAGAGAATAATTTTTATTATAACATAATAATATTTACTCTAAGTACTAGTTTTAGTCACAAAAAATTGAGTATATATATTTAGGATGTGTGAGTGTGTGTGTATATGTGTATGGGTGTGTGAGTATTGTATGTATGCAAGTAGTGAATATAAGTGGACTTATTGAACAACGATTATCAAAAATTATCTGTTTTTAAAAAAAAAACCTTAATGAGAAAACCTATCAACCACCTTATTGATCGATGTAAAATTGTCAAGATTGTTAAGAACTCTCCGGCCTAAATCCAAATTTAAAAATATGTTTAAAAAAAATTAAAAGTAATAAAAATGTAAGTACTCATTATTCACAGGGATCTGTCACAATAAATATTCACATTATGTCATTATAAGGCTGTATTCTGATAAAAAGGAGGGAAATCGCATTAAAAAAATAAAGTTTATATTTTTTAATGAAAACAATCATTTTCAAAGATAAAAATATACACAAACAAACGAAACAAACAAAGCATCACGCCGTTTCCCCGTAAGGGTAGGCATATAGGTAGGCATTATCTCTGTTTAAATCACGTCTGAAGAAACATCTCCTTTCTCTTCCTTTATCTCTCCTCCTTTCCTTTTTCCTCTTTCTTCTTTTTTCCTTTTTCCCATTGAATAGTAGTTTTAATTTAAGGTAATTTATAAACGAATACGTATATTTCTATTTTTATATATCTTTAGCTTTTTAATCTTTTTTTCTATTGAATATGTTCTGTAACTTGAATTATAAAAATAAAACTTTTATTTTATTGGTTGGTAGGAAGAAATTGCCATTTGGCAATAAGCCCGCCAATGTACAAATAACATTATGTACAAAAAGTTAAATTAATAAAAAATAGAGGATAGAACGCCACATCACTCTATCTTCGCATACAGATCTCGCTTCCTCTACATTCATACATCTTCTCATGCACGCGCGCCGATTACTCCGACTTTTGACATGGCCAACTTCAAGTATTTGTTGGATTTGGTCATGCCATATCGTTCTCGGTCTTCCTCTATTTCGACATCCATCAACATTCACATTGTAAATATTCTTAGCCGTTCTTTCGCTGTCCATTCGTTCAACATGTCCAAACCAGCGCAGAGCTCCTTTCTTGATTTTGTCGACAATGCTCGTCTCAGCCTTACATAATGTACGGATCTCAACATTTGTGCATCTATCGTACATAGTCAAAACTATATTTAGGAGAATTTCGATTTAAACAACTTTAAACTGCCATCGCATTCCGACAGCATTCGGCCTACTTTCATCCCTGTTTTTCTATGTCCATACTTTGCTCCCATACATCAGGGTCGGGACCAGGACTCCGTTGTGAACTGCTAATTTTGCCTCTTGCGAAATAATGCAATACTTGCGACATAAAATAAATATCAAACAGCCTTATTTTTAACCGCCTTTTTTTTCTATCAACCGGTTTCAAAGCTACACAAGCTTCTTTATCAGGGTATAATTAACAAACGAATCTTATCCTATTTTATTTAAACAATGTTTACTGAATATTAAATTGAGTTATCAGATCGACATGTGTAGATTTAATATTTAGAAACTCTAATTAATAATTTTTCACAAAAATGGCGCTATACAGGGTGTTCATTAAACCCTGTCACATTCACAACCACGATGATCAGTATGAGCACGAAGACATATTGGCACATTAAAATAGGTTTTTAGAAATAATAAAATGTATAAAAATAAAATATCAGAAAAAGCAAATGGTTGCTTACTTCTGCAGGGGAAAAGCAAGGAGAGGGGAGGGGGAGTCTGGTGTGCTGACACTGCGCGGCCGCGCTCCTCTAACTTCTCACCTGCAGAAGTAAGCAACCATTTGTTCTTTTAAATAAATTTATTTTTAAAAGTTTTCTTCGTTAAAAATATTTGTTTAAATCTGCTAATATGTCTTCTTGCTCGTACTGATCATCGTGGTTTCGGATGTGACAGGGTTTAAAGAACACCCTGTATAAATCAGCCAATTAATATTATTATTATTATCTTGAACATTTGTTATACATGTGTGAGCATGTATTTTTGTTCGAGAGTAAATTGTTTGTTTGGTTCGTAGGTAAAGTAGAAAGTCTGCGTTAAACAATAATTATGAAAACATCACGACACCGGCTCTGTCGTGTTCACTACAATAAACAATACTCGTTATATTTACACTAGGTATTGTAGGTACCTGTTCTGCATGTTTAGTGTCTATTGCTCACGGCTCATCCCGTCCAGTCCATCTCTAATCTTCACTGAGTTATACTAACCTCAATAGACAAAGAAACACGTTTTCACTCAACAATTATGTAGGAAAATACAATAATCGGTTGCACGTATCGAATACTGAAAAAAATATAACAAATCACAATATTTTACATACACCGGAACCTATTTTGACGCGGTGATACTTTCCACGCAGTAGCGTGTAAAAAAATATACTGAAAACAAAACAATGCAATTTTTTTATTTGAAAAAACATTATTTTACTGCATATTGTCCCCTTATCTTTACACTTTGATCACCGGCCGAATACACATAGAATTTACCTTTTGCCCGTCCCATTTTTGTGAAATTTCATGCTTTGTGAAGGGTTTCTTAAAGTGTCATAATAAATTCTCATATTTATTTGAAACAATTTAATAAGTAATTTTTGTATGATAGTTTGACAACATTGGCCTTTATGGAGAGCCACATTGCAATGTTCGCACATATACAGTGTCTCACTCCTTTTTTTGTGATTTGTATCCCGGAGCCGTGTAAACACGTGATTATAATAACCACGCATTGTGTCCCGGTCCCGTGTGTTCACGTGGTATACCAGCAGAAAAAAAATACGAATAAAAGTCACTAGAAGTCAATAAAATGCACTTTTTTAGACAGCTAGAGACGCAACGCGTGGTTATATAATCACGTGTTTACACGGCTCCGGGATACAAAGTGTAAATAACCTAATTGGTTGAGAATTATGTGGGTATGCATTGTTAAAATATTGTCACACTTCAAAATCATCCATTAGTATCCTTTGATCATCCGCCACAATAAGACCTTGGGTAATGAATCGCGCGTTTATTTTATTGAAAAAATGCCACATCATTGACTTTATTTACCAACCACCTGTGTCCTGTGTTCAGTTCCAGATCGGGGGCCTGTCCTAGTGTTGGTGCCGCTCGCAATTGACCAGTCGGACCACCGCAATTCCACCAAGAACGAACCAGGTTAGTAGCATCCATTCCTAATCCACCTCATTCGTTGGGGTTGTGACCGATTGACACTGCATACCGCATATCGAGGATATTCACTTATTTCATAATCGTAGAAGCCCTAGGGCTTCGCCCCCCGCAATTTCTAGCCCGCATCCGCGTGGGAATTCGTTTTCCCGTCACCCGTACGGAAAAAAACATTCCATAATTATGAACCACGAAGTTAGCTACACATTATTTATTTATTTATTTACATACATTAGTTTATTGTACATTATTTGAGAAATAAGTCCCAACTCCATAGAACTAAAAGTCCTGTGTTGAGATGGGACGAGCAATTAGTTGAGACAGATACATGAGTATATCACCACAAATATAGGATCAGAAACACCAAAAATTATTCAAAAAAACATATTTATGACACATCGATATGGTTAACAGTAAACTCAAACATTCGGAAAATCATCAAGGAATTTCGCACTCAAATCCCTCCCACTAAGGATAATCCAGGCCAATTACAGCAATACTTAACGCTATAAGTGATGTCCCATCTCTGTTGCAATAATTTTTTTTTCACGTTCCCAACCATGACAACAGAATACTATTTATCAAATCTTCTAAGAGCAACTTTTGTTTTTATGTCCCAATGTCCATAATGTGTAGATTAGTCAATTCGTCGCATAACTTGGAACTCTTTGGGGATAGATTTTCCGGCTTTTCGTAGATCTCTTCGTTACTAAAACAGTGTGGGATGAAGATGGATTGTCATAGTTTAACTCTAAGTCCCATAATATATGTTTATCGTATTTATGAATATATTTTATAGCATTATTTTATTTCCCTTGTTTGTCTTTGCTACATAGTTTTATGTTATTTTTGTTCAGTTTCTTGTCTATTTGTTTCTTTATGTAACGGACGTCCATGAGACGTCCTCCCAAGATGGCGGGAACCCTCAGGTGTAAACAAGAGGCAACTTGTGTTTGGGTTTTCCTGAGGCATGCGCAGCACGCAACACATGGCGGGTCCTCCGCCGAATCCTCAAAACGCTCGTTATAGGAGGCTGGTGCGCCCTGAACCTGTGATGTTTTAAAATAGTTCATTTTTATTCAAACGTATTTTTATAAATATTTTCATACATTTTCGAGAGACTTCGCTCTCAATAAAACGTTCTTATTTTTACCGGGTATAAGAAAACGTTTTTCATATATTTAATATAAAACCAGTCAATCTAAACAGGTACCTACTCAATATAAACCGTATTATATGGAACTCGTTGCATATTTTATTCATTCAATATGTACGAATTAAATTTTAAATTAAAATGCCTTATCCGAACAAAGTTTTAAAACCTACTATACTTTTTAAAATACAATAAAAACATCATAACTTAACTACGGAAAATATTTTTGAGAAGATTTCGAAAGTAGGTATAAACTAAAAAGGTGCGAAGGTTTTCACGGTCACTGTTATCAATATTATGTATCTTTTTTGGGTGATACCGTGTATGTTGGATTTGATCCGACGTTTCGGCTACCATTGCAGGAGCCATATTCGCACCTAACGCACAGTTTTCCCTGAATATGGCTCCTGCAATGGTAGCCGAAACGTCGGATCAAATCCAACATACACGGTATCACCCAAAAAAGATACATAATATTGATATAGGTATACACTATTTTTATTTTATTTTCTTTATAGTCAAACTTCTTACCAAGTCATCTCCTATACCCGTTTTTTAAATAAAAATACTCGTTTTAAATTACATTTCACACATTCATTCACACACATTCACATACACACACATAAATACAAACGTCGCACACATACAATTTTGTGAACTCTTTTCTTGTGTATTATTAGATTAAGAGTGGATTTTTTTTTTTTTTTTAAATATATTTCTACTATTTTTTTATGTAATAGCTGTAAAAATACCGAATAAATAAAATAAATAAACCAAAATAATTATTCATTAAAATCACATTTAGGAAAACACCTTAAAACTATTACAAAATATCCCCTTCTCCACACACATACCTAAATTTCACAGCCGTATACATCAAAACTCCAATTATCCGGATTAATGAGTGCCAGATTTTATGACTTTTAAAATAATACAGCGAATTCGAATCACGTTAAAACCTTACTTAAACATGTCCAGCAAAGTTAATTGCACAATTAAATTGAAATTAAAAACTTCTCCGTTATTTCTTTATTTCCTGAAAACGATTAGGAAATTTATCAATCCAGATGATTGGAGTTCGGATAAACGGAGTTCTACACTTTTTTACATTTTAAATTAATGCTATTTTAATTTAAAAGTAGTAAAACAAAAAAATAATATTTTTATCTTTATTAATGGAAGTTTGACGCCCTAAGAACATGACATGTTCTTCCAAAATTTCCGTACTATTGTGTAATTGGGGGTAATTTCATAATTAATCACACCATAGCCTTTTAGGTCAGTCCTTTATCAAAGGATTAAGATTGCGGAAGTGGATACACTTCCGCAATGCGGGAGTTTCGCTATTTAGTCCCCAGTTTGAAAAGAACATTCCGATACACCTAATATTAATATCACCCGCAAGCTCGAGATAAATCTTAGTAGTTTTACAATACGATGCTTATGCCATTGTGATAACTTGATTACGATCGCCCTTCAAACTTTTCCAGTAAAAATATACTAGGGGTTTTCTTCTAACTGTGGAAAGGGTTAAAAACAATCCCGGGACTGTCTTACAATGGAAAATTAACAAAGTTATTGGAGTAAATTGGATGTAAAAAATTGTTTTCTCACGCGCGGTAAAATTTACACCATTTAAGTTTCTTGAAAATGTAATATAGAAAAAAAACAATGAACGACGCCACTAGTTCTTCCGAACCAACCAATGAAAGAGTGTTTTGCAGTTCCGGTTTACGGGAGGCAAACTCACCAATCAGCAAAACTGACCGAAGAGAACTTGAGACGTCACCCACGGATTAATTTAAAAGTACAAACTTTAAATTAATCATGGCTGATAACGCGATACATTATAATATTTTGACATAGTTTGATAGTCTATTAACAAATATATATTTACATATTTTATTTTTTTAAAAAAGAACTGAACTTTATCATTGTCTATACAGGGTGTTCTTTAAACCCTGTCACATCCGAAACCACGATGATCAGTATGGGCAAGAAGACATATTGGCATATTTAAAAAAATATTTAGAACGAAGAAAATTTGTAAAAATTAAATATTAAAAGGAACAAATGGTTGCTTACTTCTGCAGGGGAGAAGCGAGGGGGGCGCGGAGGCGCGGTTAACGGTGTATCAGACTCCCCCTCCCCTCTTTTCGTTTCTCCCCTGCAGAAGTAAGCAACCATTTGTTTTTTTAATATTTTATTTTTTGTAAATTTTATTCGTTCTAAAAATTTATTTTAATGTGCCAATATGTCTTCTTGCTCATACTGATCTTCGTGGTTTCGGATGTGACAAGGTTTAAAGAACACCCTGTATAATAAAATCGAATTCTCTGTACAAAAAAGTGTATATTTGTATGAAAATTTAAAGAATTTTCGTTGGTAACCTCAAATTGAACATGATTTCTTTTAAATCATACAAATATACACATTTTCGTACAAAAAATTTGATTTTACTTTATAGACAGTTAAAAATAAATCTGTTAACTTTTCTTTTGTAATCGGGTGGGCCCGTATTTACACGGATGTACCTATACACTTCATTTTAAATTTCCGCCGAGAATATTATTTACGTTCAGTAAAAAATATCACTTATACTTAGAGTGATGCTTTGATATCCCCTCACTTTCCCAACTTAAACATCGTTTCAATTTATGAAGATACTGAATACTAGACAATTTTTTTTAAAAGAATCATTGACATGTTTCTGGCCATGCAGTTACAAAAGGAGATCCCAGCAGAATTCTCGTACGAGGTTTTACTGTAATTTGAATTGTTTAATAGCAAAAACACGTACGACTTTTGCTCAGAGAAATATCTCTTTTGTGGCCCCAAGAGTGTTCAATGTCCCGGATATTAAGTTCTCCAAAACGAAATCCATTTTCAGGAGAAGTGTACGAGTTTGGATTTTATCTAAGGGAAGAGACCATTGCAGGAGACTGCTGCTAGATATTGCATAGATTTATGTACTATTACGCGTGTTGTCCAGATGTTCATTGAAATATGCGTTTATATATTTATTTTTAATGTTTGCTATTGTTTAATAATGTGCCGATAGGTGGGCTGATATTTTGTTTTCCCGAATTCTTAAATGAAAGAGGTCTAAAAAGTTTCCTTTTGGATTATTACGGGAGTAAAACAATATTCTCACAACACACAACATCTTCGACATTTGCACTGGTTAAAAAGCCCTGAGAGAATAAAATACAAGCTTTGCTGGACAGTATTCAAATCCCTTCATGAAATGGCTCCAAAATACCTGTCGGACCTTTGTATTAGGGAAAATACATGTCAAATAAAGTCTACTCTTAGGTCAGCATTTGATTCAGGAAGAGGAAAACTTGTCGAAATCCGGCGCTCCCCAAACACTAGATTTTGAGATCGTGCTTTTGCCGCCGCCGGCCCCTCTGCCTGGAACCAATTGCCTTCAAACTTACGATTCATCGACAGTCCCAGTCAGTTCAGATCCCCACTAAAATCCCACTTCTTTAAACTATCATACCCTCAATTTTAATCTGGAAATATAATATATCACTTTAGTTTAGTTAGAATGTAAGTTTAGGTATACAATTGTAAAGCGCCCTTGAGGTGATTTTTTACAAAAATGGCGCTATATAAATCAGCCAAATATTATTATTATTATTACTCGGAATGCAAAAGATATTTCAAAAAATCGAAACTACTTTTGACCCTTAACCAGAGCTTGAAGTTTTTTTCAAAAAAAAAAGAAAATAGTCCATTTTTTGCGCTAAACCGGCTGTCATTTCGTATTTAAGTAAGAAAATCAGTCTGATTATTTTTTTAAATTTACATTAAACCTTATTTAATAATCATCTAACGGCGTGAGTTGCATTTTGTTTTACAATAAATGGGTAGCATTGTTTTTGTCAATATTAGCCAGGCGCTCAACAGAATCAGTTCCGCGGAGTGTGAACTTTTTGTATTTTGGTAGTTTTAAAACGTGTTCGATTTTGTATTGTGATTAAGTTATATCTTTACTAACAAAAAAATAATTTTATCAATATAGATAATTAACAAAATGTTCAGACAGTGATAAACTTTAAACCTCGGTTGAGGGCCAAAAGTAGTATGGAATAATTTTTCAAATAACTTTTACGTTCAATGTGATCCGTTTAGGATACGTTACGAATTAGGGATACGTTTTTATTTTGTAATATATGTATTTGTGAGAATAAATAAATAAAAATAAAGAAAATATAAAAAAACATTCTGCAAACAAAATATGTTTTGTAATATCAAAAAAACGCGGTTTATTTCAATATTTGCGTCATATGTATCTACCTATTTACGAGTAATAATATAATGGTTGATCAAATCGATAGCAATTTCTGACATGACATACTCGTACATAGGGGTTTAAACCCACGTCAGCGTAGACATCATTGGGTGGTATTTATGGCTCGGAACTTCCCCGCTATGGATACGCTAAAACTATTAGAACAGACGTCAAAATAGGAGACCATCAATAGTAAAACACGATTCAGTCGACCTTGGCTACAGTCGGAGAACTTGGGAAGTTAACTTATGAATAACTTATCGTGAGAAACTGACAGACAACAGCCAATCAGACCTTCCGGAGACTCAATCAATAATTGATAGATTATCATTTATTACAAGAGTATCTTTGGTTTTTTATTTCATTCGTCAAAGGGTAGGTTTATTTGAAAAATTATTTTATTTTATTTATTTAAATTTTTATTCCAGTAAAATGGCTATAAAGTGCAGAGCCAATTCTACCATATAAACATATAAACATGAACATAAATATAAATATAAACAAAAATATAACAATAAACATAAATATAACAATAAACATAAATATAAACATAAAATAAAATTTTATATTGCAGCACTTATGGTGGTCTTAACATATCGCGCCATCGCTTGAACAACGGTGATTGGATCCACTCTGCAGTGGCTTGGAGAATTTCGTTATTAGACTTTTTTAGGCGTTCCCATAGGCTCCAGGTTCTTTGGCGAAGCAGGGCAGCGAAGGTGTTTATTCGTCCAGCTGTAAACATTTCAGAGGCACTGCAGTACCTAGGCAATCCGAATAATTGCCGGTATGAGTTGTTATACGTGATCCTTAATTTAAATTAAACAATCCAATTTTACAGATCAGACCCCAATACCGGCTGTACCTGATATGGGGTCATACTTTGCATCCTCCATATACTCTCTTTTGTTTATTTAAGTTACTATAAGTTTCATGTTGGTACAACTATATTTTATTTTATTTTATTATGAATTTTACAGCTATTACATAAAAAAAGGAGTAGAAATATATTAACAATACTAGAGCTAATTTTGAAAATCCACTGTAAATCTAATAATACATAATATATATGAAAAGAGTTTACGTAATTGTATGTGTGTGACGTTTGTATTCATGTGTGTATGTGAGAATGAATGAGGGTGAGTGTGCAAGTGCGTGTGTGAATGATTGAGGGAGAGGGTGCGTACGTGTGAGTGCGTAAATATATGAATATTGGCGGCCTCCGTGGTGTAGTGGTCAAGACGCTTGACTCACGCACGGAAGGTTCCGGGTTCGATTCCCGATGAGAACACAAAAAAATAAAATGTGATTTTTTACTACCTATTATTGCTTAAAATATCATAAAATTGCTTATGAATCATGTGTAGAACGAGAGCGCTATGAAAAAAGAAAGAGAAATTGTACCGAAATACAACTAATTCGAGTTCATTTATTATTTCATAATACCATAACAAATAAAATAAAATATTTAAGGTGTAAAATTGGCACGACATATCAGACTAGGACCCTTGAGCGATGGTTCGATATTATTAATGTATATTACTCTCTCCAATAGTAAGAGTATTTGCCTCTTAAACATATTTTCTCGTCTCGAAAGACGTCGATCTCCAAAGTGATCATGTTCAGCTCCCTGAAAAATAAGTCTAGAATTTGAACTTTAATGCGGAGATAGAAGTATTAAATCGCCTCTATTGTATTACAAGGTATTACGCAGTGTAGGCAGACGACTATCTCCTGGCTTAAAAACTTAAGGGAGTGGTTCCGCTATAGCCTTAAATCTTTATTTATAGTGGTTGCGGACAAAATAAAAATTATCATGATGATAGCCAATCTTCACCGCCACGTAGAGTGGCTCAATTAGAAGAAAAATAACTGATTGAGTCTGTGAATAAATAAAGAACTTTTATCTATAAAATAACATTTGCAAGCAAGTATTCTTTTTCGCTTCAGTTTGAGACGATCTTTTGCACGAAAATGGTTTAATTTCTATATTGTTCGACATTTGGATTCGACAGCGAACATATCGGCCAACCAACAATGTATTGCTTGTACAAATAATTTAATTTCAATTTCAAAAATCATTGAATGTGGTATTATAAGAAAATGAGTTATTGAAGCCAAAATTAACCACACATAAAAACCTACCCACCTAAATAATAGCGTAATTCAAAACCGTCTCTAAATCTTGTAAAAACAGATTTCAACTACACTACTTGACACCGCAAACTAAGCATTCTCCTTTGAGTGAAGCATAATTAGAAATTTCACATTCTTTTTTCAATTTTTTTGCAAATATCTCCGTAACTCCTTCAATGAAGATTTCTAGGTTTTGCTTTTAATGCCCTTAAATATACAAATAATCTCTATTTGTCGAATGAATATTATTATTATCAAATTAGGAGCAGGCAGCTATCAGCTGATATGCCCCTATATTGTCTTTCTGGTAAGCTAATTTTTCTTCCAACAGATAATGCCGTAACTATTTCTTAAAACAGACTGGGATATGATTGTTATTTTTTGCATTCAATGAATTTTTTAGTAGTGGAGTTGTAAGGTCCTTTGTCCATAATCGATGACAAAAACGTGTTAAAAGTAGACTGATAACCGACGATGCAATGTCAACATTTTCTATCGAATCTAATACATTTGTATAATGCAACTCTTATAGTATTGCACATTAAACCGGGAGCATTGTTCTGCAGTACATTCACATCGTCCCTACCATGAAGAAATTAGTTCATGTAGTTACAAAGGAACGTCGTCTATAAAGAGACTACAGTCAGCCCGTTCAGTTGGTCAGGCCAACAAGTTCAGTTCACGTCAGACCAGCTGGACGACGTCACTCATTTCCAGCATGTAGTTTAAGTGCAGTCTCTTCAACCCATCATCGACGTAACTCGTCCGACATAATTCCTTATTTATTCGCCATGTAATAAATAAACATCAAACAGCAAGTTCGTGTCTTTTCTGTCAATCTCTAACTGGGGTAGGAGCTCCGACCAACACTCGACAACTTATTCCTACAGGTTTAACTTTCTCCTTGTTGAACTCCGCAATAACCGGCTTCCCATATTCCGAATCTACATTTAAGACAAATTAAAGGCCAATATTATTATTTAGACAAATGTTTTTTAATCCATTTTCACTTACTCTCTACCTCTAAATAAAGTTTTAATGAGTTAAATTTAGGTCGTGTTATCATGAAATCAATTGCCCAAGTGTTAGGAATGTATATTTTTACCCTTGCGCAAGATTAATTCGGCGTAATCTTAAGTAATAAATAACGATCCGTCGAGTTCGCTTAGAAAATACTAGCTTTGTTAGTAATTAGAATTTCACAATATTGAATTGACACAATTTGGTTTTTTGACCTTTCGCAAAAGAGCGATGTGGATTCATCGGGTATTGAGAAATTATGTATTATATTGGTTAGTTTTGGACTCTTCGTATTAAATGAGCAAATGATACATGGACTTTGGGGACGGATATCACGTTTCATACTGTCATTACATAAAAGCGAGAGCTTTTATCCGGTGGACAATAAACAGGAAATATGATCATTTTTACAAAAACACCCAGTTTGGTTTGCTGTCATGTTTAGCTGGCAATATTAGACCTCTATTTTGACAAAAAAACAAAGTCATTTCCATATAAATTTATCATTTTAGAGCTGTAAACTAAAGCATCCTAAAATGAATATTGATTTTACACAAACTAAATACATTGGACAGGTAAAGCGAATGGACGAGGAAGAACAGCTAAAAAGTTTTCGATGCGAATGTTAACAAATGCAGAAAACGAGGAAGACCGAAAAAGACCTTCAAATCCAACAAATACCTACTTTAAGGTAGAAATGTCAAAAGTCTGAATGATCGGTGTACGTGCATGAGGAGATTATTTATTTATTTATACATCAACGGTTCAAAGAACCTTTTACAAAAAATGTTTATTTTGTTTTATTTTATTTAATTAAAATTTATTTTTATTTTATTTTATTTTATTTTGTTTTATTTTATTTTATTTTATTTTATTTTATTTTATTTTATTTTATTTTATTTTATTTTATTTTATTTTATTTTATTTTATTTTATTTTATTTTATTTTATTTTATTTTATTTTATTTTATTTTATTTTATTTTATTTTATTTTATTTTATTTTATTTTATTTTATTTTATTTTATTTTATTTTATTTTATTTTATTTTATTTTATTTTATTTTATTTTATTTTATTTTATTTTATTTTATTTTATTTTATTTTATTTTATTTTATTTTATTTTATTTTATTTTATTTTATTTTAAAAAAAGGGTACAGGAAAGAGCTTGGTAAGAAGTTTGATTATTAAAAAAAAAAATAGTTTGTACTACTTTCGAAACCTTTTTGTTAAAATTTAAGTCATTTATAGAAATAACCACTGTAGATGCTTTCGCTGTAGTGATCGCTAATTTCGGGCGGACCCGATCAGGCACCTCAAAAGAAATGTGTCAATATGTAACAATTAGACGATGTCTATTGCCCATTAATAAACAAATTAATTTTAAGTTTAAAATGATTTTTGTATATAATACGTAGGTATTATAAACAATAACTATATGGCTTAATGACTTAAGATTTCAATATGACAAAAAGCTATTTGTTATACCTACACTCTATCAAATTCAATTATGAATAAAGCTTAGAGTATATACATCTAATAAGGAATAAAGTCACTAAACAATTAGGTACCTAATCTCAAATGTTCTCCTCCTTGCAACATTATTGTCGAGCAATATAATTTGAATATAGAGCCAAGTGTTGCCACATAAGGCGTTAAATTAATTTCATTTTGGTGCCTAAAATAACCGGCAAACTGGGATTATTTCAAATGTAGGCTTTCCCGCCAGAGCGCAGTAGTTACAAGTCGCAATGCGGCGGCGGCGTCCCAGATCCCGCCGTGACGTCACGCCCCCAGGGCTCAAAACGGACGCTAAACATTGAGCACTTTACTAAAAGCGACAATCACTTAACACCGAGCTCGTTTCATACTCGAGCGAACGAACGTGACATTTTGACGGCTAAATTGCAGATCGTTAACCGGGAAAATATTTACGGGGAGAAACGTCATTTTCTGAATCGGTTGATTTGTATTGGATTATTTTGGAACTAAACGATAACAAACAAACCTATTTAATTAATCATTTTCATATCATTGTTAGTTATTGTTCGTAAATGAAAGACGTAAAATTATGCATTGCAGCATAAAATCAATTAGATATACATTTTAGTATTTTACGTATGCAATATCTTAAACGTAAATCAAATAAAATATGAAAAATGGAAACTGTAAGTTAATGTGTTTTTTGAAAAGGCTATTAAACTAGGTCGATTTATTTTATTTTATTTTTATCTATCGTATTATCGTCGCTATGATTTTTTAAAGTTCTTTAATTTTACATTTACTCCGCCCGTAACGTCACTAGTTGTCGTCGGAGAGTTGTCCTGCCTGGTTGGCTCCCCGGAAACCGAAAATCTATCACTACACATAACAACGCTCTAGTTGATTGGTTGGTTCGGAAGAACTTGTGACGTAGTTCAAACGAGTTCACTTTTTTCATACACTTTCAAAAAACATCGCCGAACATTTTTTTCAGTTCAGTTCAGTGCTGGAATACGGCGTTTATTGGGAAAATAAATAATTGCTTGCAATACAAAAATAAAATAAATTAAAAATAAGTGCTTGAGATGTAAAATTGCAAGAAAATATTCCAAGCGGCTTCACTAGATACAAAATGCCTCTTCTAAATTAAATGCTATTATATTTTTTTGTATCCAATTTTTCTTATCACTGAAATTCCTCAATGCTTTTTTTGAAAAATAGTTTAAAAAGTACGTTCAACAGTATTTTGATCTAATAAGCTCTCCTGAGGCGGGTGAAGAATTGTTTTAAGTTTTTATGTGAAATAGAGCCTGACCCCTGGACGAGTGTTTTTGACTCGACAGCTGCTCTCGGGTAAAAATTCTGAAAAGGAGAATCGAAAGGCATAGTGGTTAGCGCCTTCCCCTTCATGCTTGAGGTCCCGGGTTCGATTCCTGGGAAGGTCGACATGAAAAATACATTTGAAGGGTGGTTTAACTCTACAATTTTCCATAATTTCGTGCGATTGTAATACAGTCATGGAAAAATGACTATATTCGACATAAATGTGTATTACGTTAGTGTTTCCAGTTATTTATTTTATTTATTCATTCATACAAAAAAAATCAATAATAACGTATCCCAAACTCTATGAGGCCAAGGGCCCTGAGTTGAGTTCGGATACAACATAATGGAAAGTCAAATAAAGATAAATAGATTATGGGATAGTTCTTCCCATTTTTCCTAGATCTCTCCGCCTTTATCACAGTGTGGGATGAAGATGGATTGGCATGGGTCAGCTCGAAGTATTACATGTTGATCGTGTTTTTGAATATATTATATGCCATTATTTTATTTCCCTTGTCTTTGCTACATAGTTTTATGTTCTTTTTGTTCAGTTTTTTGTACATATATTTCATATGACGGTTGCAATTGTCATTGACCATATGGATATTTAATACATAAAATATGTGCAAGCTTTATCTGCCCACTAAAATACAACTGTATTTTTTTAAATATCAAGTACACATTTTCACAAATTTTTCTTTTGACCATTCTGTTTTTTGGTTGGCTGGAAGATATTGCTTTTAGCGATAAGCCCGTTAAAGTGCTAACAAATTATTTTTTACTTAACGTTTTAATCGGGGTATGTCTCGGACTCACGGCTCAAAGGTCAGCGGTTCGAATCCCATTCTACCCCAACTAAGTTCCAATTTTCTAATAGTGAGTTATTTACAACTCATTAAAAATGGCCCTTAAAATTAAATATTTGGGTAAAACATAAAAACGCAAATATTTATTTTCCTTAAAAAAAAAAACGATAAATAAAAAACAAATAAACCGATTAAAATAATGAAAGCGTTGAATTCAACTAGAGTCGCGGTCGGACTTTTCTTCATACATATTTCCGTATTTTCTCCCTGGATTATGGCACTAGAGCGGTTTATTATTGGCTACTATGGATATTTACTATCGGCGTGTCGCTATTGTTTTGCTTTTTTGATAAATTGTTTCTTATGTGTGCTAGGACCATCCGAAATCCCATTTTTATGAGCTTTTGCTCGCAGTTTTATCTGCATTTTCGGACGTACGATATACAAATATGATAACTATATTTAAAAACGCAAAAGGTACCGAGAAAACTTCATTCTAATACTCTTTCCAAAAAAGAGGGACAACGAAACGTTAATTTTGCCGATTTTATTCAGGCATAATTAGTGCGACGCGCAGTTGTCTTGTTCGCACGGAATCGGGGAGGCATTTGCGAGATAGTAGATAGAAAAACAGTATTCAAATATCTTTTCATCAAAATTGGCTGGCACCGCGTATCCTCTGAAATTGAAATTTTAAAAAGTATGAGCGACCCGATAAGAAGACCCTTGGTCTTTAAAACGCTTTTCTAATATGTGGAAGGAGCATAAGACAAAGACTTGAAATATTTCATAGTAATGTTATTGAAAGTTTAAATTAGTTCTTAAGATGCTATGAACTGTATTATTTATTGATTCAGCATTTACTTTGTGGAAAAACATTTTTAATTTATTTAAAATAAAACACTTTGTAAATTTTTACCACATACGAGTTTCATAAAATAGCACCACGTATTTCAGGTATTCTGAATTACCCATCATCAGGGGTGCTATTCCGAACCACTCTCGCAGCACGAGAAAACAGTTTTTCTCGTGTATTTTGTATGTAAATACACGAAATAATACGGCCACGAGAGCGTTTGGAATTCCAGCCCAATTTATTTAAAATTAAACACCATATACGAGTTTAATATAATAACACTATTATTTTCAGGTATTCTGAATTTCCCATCATCAGGTGTAAATATAAACCCATATTTATATAATAAAAGTAGCAGTTTTGGAATGTTTCCATATTTACACCGGCGAAATTCAAATGTGTGATTGCGCAGCAGGATTACACGTCGCGAAACGTAAATATTTTGAAATTTAATATTAGGTGTGAAACACGGATGTTGCATTGTGACCGCGAATACGATAAAAAACCATGGTGAGAATTTTTTATCTCGTCGCTTGCTAACGTGACGTGTGCTAATACACGTTAGTTATTTGTGATTGAGCTACTGGTGTCGGCCGAACCGGGGAATCCCACGCCGGCACCAACCGGCGTAATTGTAAATCGTCGTGAATCAAACCGGCGCAAAACGACGTTTACCTGTATTTGTATTATATATTGGATTAAATAAATCAATATTTTTATCGGAATTCGTTGCATGTAATATTTCCTGTTGTGTTGTTTATCCGTCCGTCCGAAGAAGCAAAAATATTATTTTTTTCAGCGGCGAAACTTTTCCGGTTTTATGAAGGGACTCGATTCGGTCGCGGTACGGCGTTGTTTGTGTCTATTTTGTATGAAGCTCATTTTGTAGCTTTAACAAAACTTCCCGTTGAAACTTGCACAACACTGGCTTTGCCGGAGATTATTTTTTATCCGCAACTAGTTTCTTTAGACTTAAGACTAAAGAATATCAAAATAAACTCACGTGAAACAGCTTGAAAAGTTACATTTTATTTTTGTAATACACGTGGATTAATAAGAATGTTTAGTGCTACGGAAACTTAATATAAAAAATGTTTTCTTTCGCGCGGTAAAAAAAAGATCATTAAATTATATGGCAAAGTTTCTTGGAAATGTATAAAATTATTTTTTTACAAAAACAAACTACTTTGAACGACATCACCAGTTCATATGAATCAAACAATTATAAGAGAGTCGCGGAAGATTTCCGGCTTACTAACCGTCAACGGGGCAATCGGCAGAACTGACCGAGAAGAAGCGGAAGAGAACTTGAGACGTCACACGCGGAGGAATTTCAGAAATACAAAAGTTTAAAAAATCATAGCGCTGATAATACGATACATAAAAATAATAAAAAAAACGGTTTTGGATTAGTTTAATTGTCTATAAAAAAATATGTTTTTAAAAAAAAAACCTCGGAACCTCCTCATTGTACGTCGAAGTATTTCGAAAATCCATGTAAAAATTTATCAAAATTATTTAAACGAAAACGGACTATTTTGAATTACGTCACAAGTTCTTCCGAATCAACCAATAATAGAGTGTTGTGATGGATTTCCAGTTACCAGGAAGCTAACTCACCGAGAGAAGATTATTCGTTTCTTTCGCGATTTTTTTGTATAAAATTACGTAGACTTTTCTTTCACTACTAAATAACAAGAACTTGTTACACCAAAACTCTTGACACTACTATTGCTTATATCAATATAGAGGTTTTTTTCCCTTATTCCGGTTATTTATTGCTTTGCTTATGCATACAAGAAGCACTTACACACTTCTGGTCAAACAATAAGGCGAGGTCTCAGCAGAATGTCCGTACAAGGTTTTCCCAGAGCATGAATTATGTCATACCCAACTCCGTACGACTTTTGCTCAGAGATATCTCTCATTTATCGCACCGAGAGTCTTCAATATTTTGGAAGAACATATTAAGCTCTCAAAGACAAACATTATTTTCATGAAAGGAATTAAGGACTGGATTTCCCTTAGTGGGAGGGATTGGAGTGGGAAACTCCTTGATGATTTTCCAAATGCTTGAGTTTGCTGTTAACCATATTGATGTGCCATATGTGTTTTTTAAAAATATTTTTTTAAATTATTTTTTATGTTTCTAATCCTATATTTGTGGTGATATACTCATGTGTCTGTGTCATATAATTGCTCGTCCCATGTCAACACTGGACTTTTAGTCCCATGGAGCTGGAACTTATTGTCTCAAATAATATACAATAAACTAATGTATGTAAATAAATAAATAAAGCTTTTTTCTTGTATGTATATATTGTACAATAGTTATTTTTCACGGATCTGGGTTTTCATGAATTATTTTCATTTTTATAACTGAGGACTTTAGAAAGTCGATGTATCTTTCCGCAGTGGCTTCATTTTTTATTAATTCCTCTGGGTTTTCAAAAATTTGGCCGTATTGTGCGCACATTTGTATGCAGTTTAACCTCTCGGCGTCAAACATAGGACAATCGCGTAATATATGAAAGACGTCCTGAGAGATGAGTCCATCGCAAGAACAGCAATCATTATCTCTTTTTTTTTAATCTATGAAGATATTTTCGGAAAGCACCATGACCTGAAAGCATTTATGTTAGCTCGTAAGTCCGCCTAAAAGTATCCAATATCCCTTCACCCTTTAAAGTTTTGAAAAATAATTTCCTTATTTTGCCTGTATCGCTTGATAAATATCTTTTGTTCCAAGTATTATATGATTTTTCTTGCACTATTTTTTAATGTATGACATGGGAATAGTGATTTAACTTTTTGTACAAAATATTATTTGTACATTGGCGGGCTTATAATCGTTTTATTTTTATAATTTAAGTTACAAAATATATTCAATAGAAAATAAAGATTAAAAAACTAAAGATTTATAAAAATATAAATAAACATATTTGTTTATAAATGACCTTAAACTCATACTATTACTCAATGGGAAAAAGGAAGAAAAAGGCCAGAAGAAAGGAGAAATTAATCTCTCCTCCTTTCTTCTCAACGAAGAGAAAGGAGATGTTTCTTCAGACGTGATGATTTAAATAGAGATAATGTAGAAACATCTTTGATGGTGGATGGGCGATGATTCCACAGTCGAGCCGCATAGACACTATATGAGTTAGAGAAGAAAGAGGAATCGTCTGATGGGTATTAAGAGAGTGCCTTGGGAATTAGAACGAAGACGTAAACTATGAACTGATAAGCGTTGAAATTTTTCACGCAGGTATTAAAAGCGTTGGGACTATGAAGTACATTGAACAGAAGTGAGAGGGAGTGATAGTCTACTAAATGGGTAAGAATTTTTGCAACCTTCTAAGTGAGCGTAGACTGAAAAATATTTTGCGGCTTAATTCATTAGGATAAGCTCACCAGCATAAATGTTCGTCCATTAGTACTCCTAGATTTTTACGGATTTCCTGTATTGAATATGGTCATAGCAAAGCTTTTTTCGCTAATTCATCCACTCGCTCATTTTCCACGTTACCATCGTGTGCTGTAATCCATGTCATTGCAATTTCGTTTTTTACTTGTTCGGTATTTTTTCAGCAGCTCTTTAATTTATACCTGTAGACTTTGGAAGTCCGAATTCAACATAGAGGTTTTTTTATATAAAATAACAACAACAACTAAATTTCACGCCGTTTCCCCATAAGGGTAGGCATAGAGGATTTAACGCCATATCGCGCTTCCTCCGCATTCATACATCTTCTCATACACGCGCGCCGATTATTCCGACTTTTGACATGCCCATCTTCAAGATTTTTAAAAATTTGATCATGCTATGTCTTTGTCAGTCTTCCTCGATTTCTGCATCCATTAACATGCACATCGTAAATCTTTTTATCCGTCCTTTCGCTGCCCATTCGCTCTGCATGCTCAAACCAATGCAGAACCCATTTCTTAATGTTGTCGATAATGCTTATCTCAGCATTGCATTAAGTAATTCCACCAGTTTTTGAAGTGTTTTTTCATTTTCATAAAATTGCAGTTGCATCATGAAACGTCAGTGGAGAAACTCAATAAGTGCATCAATCTTGTCCTTGCTTCCCAAGTATATCGAAAAAAAATCCTTAAATATGTATGTTTTCGATCTCAAATACGGCTGGTCTTATTACCAGTATGTGGGGGCAGGCAAATGACATAATTTATGGTAAATGGAAGATTCTCTACGTTCTAGTACGAGTTGTTACGGAACTCTGAAATTGGAAAATTATATCCAACCGTTTGCCAAATATAACCAGGGCCCCGATTACAGTGAGAAGTTATCAGAGTTATCTTCAATTGTATACAAAGTAAAATTTAATTTTCTGTTTCAAATATTTAATAATCAAATAACCGACGAAGATTGTTGAAATTCAGTCAAAAATATACATATTTTCGTACAGAAAATTCGATTTTACTTTATGGACAATGAGGAATCCCAGCCCAACGCGGAAATAAATTTTAAAAATGTTTTCGTGTACACGTGAATATTTAAAAATTTTGGAGTAGGATAAAATATTTCAAAAACGCACGCAATAATAAATAAAAAATGTTAAAAATAGTATTCATTTTAAAATCGTAAATAATGACGTCACTCCTTATATCTATGTGTAGTATTTCCGGTTTCCGCTTAAAGCCCCCGCACCTTGTAAGGGACGTTTTGACCATAGAAAAAAAAGAGTATAATTTGACATTTCAACCAGAGATTATGTCAACTTTCTAGGTTTTTCTAAATCGAAGCGTTCGTAAAAACAACCATAACATAGAAACGAGCAAATTACGATCAACTAAATGAATTAATCAAAGCAATATTCCATAGATTCTTGTCAGGTCAGTGAAAGTAAGAACGCCAACCGTTTCATGACGTCACTACTGAATAGTGACACACTGATTACAGTCATTTGGCGCGGTATTTGATAAATGTAACTTTAAAAAAAAAATATCTTTGTAAATAACGAACAAAAAAAATATATTTTTGCCTAGTTAAATAGTACGCTAATAGAAAAAAAAAATAGAAAACAGTGGAATTCCTCATTGAAGATAACTCTGTTAACTTCCTTTTGTAATCGGAGCCCAGGGTCCTGATTACAATACTAAATTAACCTAATTATCTTCAACTGTATATTTACTTTATAGAGTATTGAAGACAACTCCCATTGTAATATTGTAACCCAAGCGAGAATTCAAATAATATTTTAATCACAATGTTTTATGAAAACAGAAATAATACGTAATAAGGTCGATAAAAAAGTGTTCTGTTACAATCACGATTTAAACCAATGATAATAATAAAAAATGTTTCGTTTAATAGTTTTTGCGTGTTGTTTCACTAAAAGTTTAAAAGTATTAATATATAAGTGAAGTGAAAACAACAATTTTTATGTATGCATTTTCGTGCGGAAAATTTGATTTTATCGACAGTTAGAGATATTTTTCCTAACTTCTCATTGACCCTGGGTAAGTATTCTGACAGGAAGTTAAAATTAATCTTCAATTTTAAAGTTAAATTAAGTTTTCTGTATGAAAAATAGAATATGTTTATAATTTTTTTCTTTCTAAACATGTTTAATACTGGTTACATGCGAAGATACTTTGAATTTTCATATGTTAATATATATATGAAAAAATAACCCGCTAAGCCACTTCTGTAGAGGCTTGTCAGCATTTGGAAAATAGGATATGAAAGGAAGTTATGAAAAATATACCACAACACCCAGACCAATTGAGAAAAAATCTTTCTTGGATTTTTTTCTTGCAACTGGCGGGAATCAAACCCGCGACGCTAGTTTCATAGTTAGCTGTCTTACCAACTGCGCCACGGCGCCTGTCATACGGGTATTAGTTTATACCGTCTCAGTATATACCGATGAAGATAGCCGTTCATAATCGCGGCCCTGGAAACGAATAAGGGGAAGGTATTGGATCGAATTTAGTTCAATGATTTACCATGAAAATCGCAAAGTTAGCGCTTCAAATATCAATTTGAAATATGAGATGGTTTACTTACTACACTTCTATGAGATGGTTTACTTACTACACTTCTATGAGATGGTTTACTTACTACACTTCTATGAGATGGTTTACTTACTACACTTCTATGAGATGGTTTACTTACTACACTTCTATGAGATGGTTTACTTACTACACTTCTATGATCTCGCAGTTGAGCAGCAGCTTGTTGGGTCCGAGTTCCACCACCGCCACCGCCTGGTCGTAGTAATATATCATGACCAGGGAGTCGTTGGAGAGGCGCAGCCCCGAGTAGGGCTTCGCGCCGGGCGCCGCCTTCCGCGGCGCCGGGGGCCCGGGCAGGCCCGGCAGGCTGGCCAGGCTCGGCAGGCTGAAGCCGAAGGTCGGGGACGGCGACGCCAGCGGCCACGTGGCGCTGCACGCCGCCAGCAGCGCGCACCACGCGAGGTGTCGGGACATCGCGAGCTGGCTGATGTTCTGAGCAAACACGTACTGATTGTAAACGAACTTCACGAAAAATATCAAGAGTCAGTTGCCAATAAGGTGTTTTGAAAGCCTTTGTCTTTTTATTTATTTATGAGAAACAATTTTTTTTAATGTTATCGAAAAATTATTGGTGTTTTGTAGTATCTTCTGCGTAAAAAATCAGTGAAAATACCTACGATTCCTGTGTGTTGTATGTGAAGGCGTGTGTTTTTATATGTTTTGTATGCGATTGTTTGTGAATATGAATGTATATTTGTGATATTATATTACAAATTATAGTATATTTTTTAACATAAATATATTATCGTGATCGTAGAACAACGACGGATATGTTGAAAATTAGGCATTGTCTTTCTTTTATTATTATTTATTATGTGACGAAGAGATCTATCCCAAAGAATTCCAAGTTGTGTGACGAATTGACTAATCTACACATTCTGGACATCGGGGCATAAAAACAAAAGTTGCTCTTAGAAAATTTGACATATAGCAAATTTTGACTTCTGGTGACCCGGTTGGGAACATGAAAATAAATTTATTGCAACGGAGAAGGGAATTGACTACTAATTAAGAACTACGAACTGTAAAAACCCTTCGATACTTTTTATATCTCAAATTTGTATTATCTAAAATTATATCATTTTAATTTACATTAGTTTCTTTAACTCAATCTTTATTCTTATCTTTCACTAAACTTAATATTTATTATTCCTTAAATTGATTTTACACACTTATTTTATATAATTTATGAAAGATGGTGGAGTTCTATAATTGAGAATATATATAAAGAACGTTAGTAATGTTTATTTAATAAATGTATTTTATGTATTCTTGTTGAACTTCCAAATAAATAAAATAATAAAATTAGTACAATTTAAAAAAAATAAAAATGAATATAAACGAACTTCCTCTCTAAACTCAAGTTTTTACTATATTAAAGAGGTAGAAGCGTCATTATCAATTGTTATAAAACATTTGTAATTTTTTTTTTGAAGAAAATGAGATATACTTGAGTTCTTATTATTTACTTAAAAATTTAAATTTTCAGACCATTTCCGAAAACTCGTAATTAACTTGTGCTGGAAAAATGGAAATCGAATTGTGGTAGAGTGGGATTTGAACCTCGGACCATTGGCCCGTGAGTCCACAATACTACACGGGACCACAACCCGGTAAAACTTAAGCTAAGCTAAGTTACACAATTGTTTTCAATAAGATTTTTTTTACATCAAGTACTGCACAAAATCGCTATGCTTTTACAAACAAACAAATATAATTAACGCTCTCCCAAAAAAAAAAATATTTAACTGAAAATTTTGAAAGCAAATTTATTCCGATTTCAAATAATAATGTCAGATGAAATTAATATGTAAATTTTTACTAAAGCCATGTTTGACAATGTAAAAAATAAAAATGTAATATAGGAAATGAATAAACGTAAAACGAACGGGAGTTCTAGAGAGGAATCTCAAAACACGAGCAGACTGCTCATTTAGAGAAGTTTAAAAGTATTAAAAAATATGTGAACTTATTTTAATTATTGTTTGTGTTTATTTTGTATTTTATGTCTATTCAAATATATTAAAAAAATGTGTTTTGAATGTCAAGTATTTAAAAATGTTTATTCTTTAAATTCACTTAAATAAATATCTACAAGCTAACAATTATTAGTATTATTTTGGCGAATGAGACGTCGAATAAAATCGATCGGATTAAAAAGTCAATAAATATAATCATTATTCAATGCATGCAATTCACACTTACTGGGTCAGCTATAAATCTTCTAACTTTCTTTCGTTAATTTTAACACTTATAACTTATTCAAACACGATTTCATTTAATTGACATCGAAACTATATTATCACGTCGTCGAACTTCGCTCATATTAAAAGGACTAATTGTAAATTTTAACTTTATTTTTTATATAGATACTCGAAAAAATATGTTTTTAAGTGTAAAAAAAAGTGTTACAATGAGACGAAAACGTTGTCACGTCAATGGTTAATTATTTTCAGTTGAATTTTCCATTCTGTCGCGTTGTTTTTCATTGTAATCAATCGATTTACGGTGGTTGTATAATTTGCTCGGATCACATGTCGGTCGATGTATTCGGCGCGGTTCGGCGAGCGCGTTCACACGTCGACCACTCGTCACGGCTCGTTCTCGACTGAGGAGCGAGGAGCTGACTGGGGCCGGTCAGGCTAGCGGCGGAAGTGGGTAAAGTACAGTGCAGTGTGGAGATTGTTAGTACTAGAGCCTTATGGAGTAAGGCTGTATCTCGCGCCTCGCGCCCCGCAGTGTCGGGAGTTCTCCGCGCTAGGGGTCGGTAGTTGACGTATGGAAATGGACTCTCGCGCACCATACTGCGCAGGGGTAGTAAACTCACAATCATTATTATTAACTGCCGATTTCATTTGCAACGATGCAGACTTTTCTTAATGTACAATCATCCAATCACAGATATTTCAAAGTTTGAATAAACATTTTACTATCTTTCCCCGCTGAGTCAAATCTTAATGATTATTTAATTAACAATATTTTAAGTTGGTCCAAAAATGTTTTTGGACAAAGACTGTTTTTTCACCCCCTGGGGAGTTATTACGACTAACATGTTACAACAGAGATTGAGAACATTTTAAAGAAAAAATATATGAAAGTCAAGCGTTGCCTAGTAGCCGTAATAATTCAGTTAGATAAATCTCATCCACATCAACAAACGTTTCAGCTTTTTGACTTCGCAAAAATCAACAGATGGAAGAATTCATGAAATACGTACGCTTAAACATAGGCAAAATGTGAATGTTACAGTTTGCAAAGCGGCCACTTAAACCAGCCAACGACAGGTCATAAACCATGTAAATGCCTAGACTTCAATATTTCCTTCTCTCAAGTGTCCTCCATCTCTGTAGTAATATGTTTTTTTTTTACGACATATTTTAAAAATACTTTTTTTCTATTTCATCAACATCATCCTAACCGGTGCATAGGGCACAGCATTAGCCACGCCAAATGCAGCGTATTCAATCATATATTACATCAGTGTAAAGCGACCAGTGTTACGCTTACGTCACCAGTTTAGAGATGGTGAACTATTGCAGTGGAAAACACCTCAGAGTTTAATATTTTATCTATTTATTATTTAATAAAGAAACCTTGCGGCTTAGATTATTATTCTTATTTTTATTCTTAGATGTGGGGGTCAGTGCTATGCAAGCACCTGACGTCACTGCGACTTGTCAAGATCTATTGTGACGGGTCCCCGTGAACAGTTCTCGCCCCCCAGCCCAGGTCTATAAAGAGCCTGTAGCTCAATCACAAATAACTATCGACGTGCTTAAAAACATGCTAAATGAGCGATCACAACAAACAATAATGAATATGCTTAAGTTATCGCAGTCATAAGTCAACGCGTGTGTAATCTCTAAGTCGACGCTCGTGTCGGTTTGTTTTTTGTTTTCCTCGTAAATGAATACAGTTCACTGGCGAAAAATAGGCGTTTACTATAAAAATAATACAATATATTGCATTCGCAAAATAGTAAGGAGTATCTAATACAAAAAAGTGAAAATTAAATTACAATTACTATGGCGACTGCTTTTTTTGACATTTGGCTTGCCAACTGCCGCCGCCGGCTAAATGCAATAAATAGCATGATAAATAATAAATAAATAAATGAAATGCATTATGAAATATTTTCCATATTAACACCGGAGACATTCAAATATGTGATTGCGCAGCAGGATTATACGTCGCGAAACGTAAATATTTTGACATTTAATATTAGGTGTTCACGGATGTTGTATTGTGATCGCGAATTCGATAAACAACTATGTTGAGAAATAGTTATCACGTCGCTTATTAACACGTCGATAGTTATTTGTGATTGAGCTACTGGCTACTGAGTGGAAGGCGAGAGTTTACTTATATTTGCTAAATCTCCCCCTCCAACACAGATCCGTAAAGTATCGGGCTATTAGGTAGGGGGCGAGCTCATTAACATCCTCGAATTAAACCAGTGGTCCTTTTATTTTATACATCTTCGGGAAAGTTGGTTTTAATAATAATTTTTTAGTTCATTTTTATTCTATATTGTCACTGTTTTAATATTGTGAGGTAAATCATCGTGTATTTTAGTCCATTGTTTAAAGTCATTTATAAGTAATAATTGCTTATAAGTAATAATTGTTTATAAGTAATAATTGTTCATAAGAATAATTGTTTATAAGTAATAATTGTAAGATTCAATAGGTCCATGTATTTATAATTTTCTTAAACTTAACGTTTTGGTAGATAGGAAGAAATTGCCTTAAGGCAATATGCCTGCCCTTATATAGTTATATTTATTGTATAAGCATATAAGTGTCAAATAAATAATATAAGTCGGGTTTGGCCTATTCTTATTTTGACTATTTGTATGTGGTAGTGTTGTGATTGTGTATTTCAGTTACTCATGTCAGCGAGGTGTCATCGTCGTGGGTGTGTCCGGTGTGTGAATGTTACACAGTGTGTAAATTGGCCACTTAACCAGCCTATGACAGGTCATAAGCTCTGTAGATGCCTAGACTTCTATATTGACAACCCTGAAATTATGCTGAGCATTAGCTTTTATGGTCCGGATAGACAGCGATAGCATAGGCTGTTTCTCATTCTAATAATTCTAATATACAGAACCAACCTGCCAATGGCTATGCCTGTTGGAAGGACTATCTCTATGTTGAACAATATTACTTTGGACATTGATATTTTTCACGTCTCGGAGGGAGTTTTTCGTTACAAGATTCTCTTACTTTTTTAACATATTATTCTCTGGATATTATGTAAAATTATGTATTATTTTTATTTGTACCTAATTTTATTTTAATTATTTCTAAATGTATGAATTAAGGTATTCCATTTTGTAATGTACATATATATATAAATAAATAAAATGAAATTGAAATTGAAAAATTGAAATTAACTTCTCTAAAATGTTCTTTATCTCTGTTGTAATATGTTAATATAAGATATTGTTACGAAACGTTGTACTAATAAAAACACAAAGTTTTGTCTTGAATATAAAAAATACGTAATTCCGTACATTTAACTAAATTTACTCTAATAATTTACTATGAGTTAGATGCCATTTAATTGCAAGAACAATCGTAAATTAACTTTAGTATTCCCGCCAAGTAAATGAATGGCGCAATTAGCCGTGGGAGTCTCCGGTCCCGGTCTCATCAGATCTCAGAATACCGCTACTGCTCGTATGGGGCATGGGCAGGCTTGATGCCATGATGCCATGATGCCATGATGCCATACAATGCAGATAGCCAATATTGCGCTAACAAAGCAGAGCGGAACTAACCGTGGACTTATCTTATTCTGATTCATATCAACTAATTACTTCAGACAATCGTTTTAACTGCTTTTATTGACAATAAAGCCGTTTCTTTCCAACTGTTGTATTCTTTTTGTACAAATAACATATTAGCGTTCTTATAATTTACTCAAATATTTAAATTTTGGTGACCATTTCCATTGGGGTTCAAACCGTCAGTAGGGTCGCAGTGAGTCGCAGTGAGTCGCATCTCGCTGGAGGGTGTGATTCTTTTAAATGCTGCGAACGCCCAGTTGCATTCCACCTAACCCAACCTATTTTTAAACTTTGGATAAAAGAGCGGCATGCTTCTGCTATCAGCGCGGCGGTTGACATTAATTTGTCGATTTTTCAACACCGAATCACATCCGCGCTAGACCTTTTCATCAGACGCAGACGATACAGATTAAGCTAGGCTTTGGCCACGACTGTTTACAACTGTTTCTGAGGCCTTTTATCTGTCAATTCGATTTCCCATTTATTTTATTCAAGGCACGTAACGAATCGCGCAAATATTGTAACTTTTACAGAATTTGCGTAGCGCCGTCGTCGCTGTTAGCAAAAAAAAATTTTTTACGCCTTGGTAACGAAACAACGCCGCTCTTACGACCAATGTTTTTATGTGATAAATAAAAAGGTATTTTTACAAATTAAAACATCCTACTTCAAATTATTCTAGCTACTTTCAGTTAAACGGTTTTAAGTATATAATATACCCCCGAACAACCTGCATAATGAAATATCTCAAGACGCAAGCGGGGGAGGGGCGGGGAGTTTGAGTCGGTATTAATTAAGTACCACATCTAGAACACATGTGCAAAAAATCAGCTGGTTATAAAACATTTGATGTTTAAAACCTAAAATTCCTGGGCTATAAGCGAAGGTAACGGGAAACCTCTCTGGTCATCTTTTCCCGGGAATCACTATGGCGAGTACATCTAACAAGCGATTGTCTTGGCCTCGGAGTAGCGCAGGACCAAAATGTTTCGCTGTATGAGATCGTCAGCGTCGGGAGGACCTGATAAGGCACCGCAAGAAGAAGAAGACAATTTCCAATGAGTTGTAAATAACTCACTAGTCGAGATCGGAAATCGAGTTGGGGTAGAGTGAGGTTCGGACCTCGGACCTCTGATCCGTGAGTTCGCAACACTAGCCACGGGACTGCAACCCGATTCATTGTGTATTTCTAATTTTTAAATCTCTGAAAAAAATACTTTAACAATTTTCAAATATGCCGCCATGTTTGCCAGAGATAATACGTATTTTTTGGGCACTGTCATA